>NW_027513678.1:0-153421 GCF_048772815.1 Callospermophilus lateralis
TGCCTATAAATTTGCTCACTTGTGGATGAAATATATATCCTATGATGTGCAAAAACTGAAGAAATAATAATGTACCAATGTTGAATAAAAATAAACATCAAATTACATATCATGTCCCATAGGAATATACTTGCATTGATGTTTGACTGGGTCAATTACTGTAGAACTATTAGGATTTGTATACACCATTCACTGAAGTTAGTTTTCACTACTAGTAAACAAATATGTATTTAAGGTGGATGAATATTTCTAAGAATAATATTGTGAAAAGTTGATTATAAATCTAAGTCCATGAACATGAATGAATTTAGGGAATTTAAATAAGACACATATATTTCATAGTTTGAAAAATCTGGAGAGTGTATATATATATATATATATATATATATATATATATATATATATATATATATACACATATACATATATACACAAAACACACACACAGACATTAAAAAGTACTAATATATATGCCAATCGAAATTCATCTTTAAATATATATCATCCACATATGTAAAAATATTTATTTTACTGAACATGAGTTTACGAATAATGTTGTTCTACTAGGAAGCTCCCCTATAGGTGGAATTTTCAGTTCCAACAGCGTTTAGGAGGAGTGATCTCTTCTCACAATTTGTACCTGCCAAGTCAGCAACCTCACAAAAATGTACCTATAATACCAGGTAGGATTTTATAAGTGCATATAAAAATACATGTGATGATGAATAGGCTACAGAGAAAGGGAGAGAGGAATTCACATAGTAGTTAATTTTAAAAACACATAGAGAACTATTTTAATTAAAAATTGACTAGATTTATAACACCTACCATTTACCATGCAAAAGGAAAGTTCAACTATATACCATGCCTCCTCTAAACTGCTTGTATTTGTATTCTGTTTAGGTTATTTTTCTCCATCATATTAGGATGAATAGTCAAAGGCTAGTAGGGTATGGGATAGTGTCATGTATTCAGTATTTCAAATGGAAAATTGAAAAATGGATCCAATGTGTATGCAAATATTTGCTACACAAAAATCTTTTCAATCTCATCCAGAACAATGCTGTGACATTACCTTCGCCCCAAGTATGACACAGTTAGAGGAGAAGAGTTAGAAAAATCTGTGAATATATATCTACAATGAAAACTGCTCAATTTTCACAACTTTGGGGGTGGTAGAGGAGTTTCCAAAAGTAAGGGACAATGTAAACACTCCACAAATGTCGAGACCCCTTGCCCACAAGGAAGACGCAACTCAGGAATCTTCTTTCAGCAGTTTATTCAGGCCCTTGATATTTCTTCTTCTTCCTTGTTGGATGCCCCTCCCAGCCTTAATAAAGCATCCCAAGCCCCAATGCAAAGCTGCCACGTGGAACTTTCTCACAGGGTGCTGAAAAACCATGCACCAACTCTCCCAAACAAGCAGTTGTTTGTTACAGACCACAGTGGAGCCAGCGCCATCCTGCAATGGCGACCATAATCTGCAGAAGCGGCTCACCACAGTTCCCCCTTTCTGTTTTCTGAAAACAATACAGGCGAGAGTAGAGGTCCTATCCCACTGTGCAGAAGTGGCTGCATAGTATGGCTCAGTCCTAAGGAGGGCCCTTCCCCAGATCTGAAGCCATATCAGCCGACGCCTTTTTCGTGGGGCGGGGCGTGGACATCAAACCCGCATGCAATAGGACATGCTCTCCTTGAGGTCCACTTCAAGGATCACTCAAGTGCAGTGCCTTGCCTCGCATCCTGTATCATGACGAAGGTGGACGAAGGGGGACAGCTGAGGCTGAACTGTGGCTGTACACAACGACAAACGAGTTGACAGCACCCTGAAAGAAAGGCACGGACTTTAAGGCGATAGAGAAGCATTAGTGTGGAAACCCACCTGCGTGCAATGGCAGCAAGACCGGCAGAGTGCAAGGGCTTTCCAACACTAAGAGAATAACGAGGAAAGACATGCCGATCCCAGTGCAATGTTATAATCACTTGGGGTGCAACGACCATGTCAAAGATTTACTGTTTAAGATGCGCAAGCCAGACTTGAGGTGAATTGCCATTTTCTAAAGCTGCAAGAGCTTGGATGATCATAGCCTTATCGTGAGCATTGCGGGCCTTGAGGCAACAGAGAAACATACCGAAGCAACACATTGCACCAAAAATGCCTACCCCCACCCACTGTTTAAAAAAGGAAAAAGCAGAAGATATCCAATCGGTGAATTGACCCAAACTCACGGGATCAACACGGGTGTTATTCAAGACACCTATCTGGGTTAGTTGAGACTGGATCATGTCTTCCGCTTCCATGGACCAATTTCCAGCCAAATATTCACCAATGATGCGGGAAACATTCCTGGAATCATTAAATCTGACAGAGGTTATGCATAAATCTGCACGTTGGTCAACACAACCCAAAAGCACTAAGTCAGCCAATTCTTCTACCTGAGCTTGGAGTAAATCTATTCTTTGGTTGGCAGCTAAAATCCCTGACAAAATATGTTGATTAATTGTATTTTGGGATTCAAGTATGGTGGAAGTTTGTTGGACAACTTGATTAATGGTGGCAGCAGTTTGTACTTGATTGGCCATAGCCACTCCGGCCGTAACCGCTGCAGCAGCAGATACCGCCACGGCTGTCACTATAGCCGCTGTGATTCCAAAATCTCTGTGGACTCTAAGTAGCTCAACAATAGGGAATTTATCAGGATCCGCAGTGACCGGGATTGGGACAAAAGTTGGAATTTTCATAACCACTGCTACAGTCCAGGAACCATTCCAACACTCAGATAAGAGACTGGTAGTATGAGAACAATCCAGCATCCCCGACAAGGTGGCCTTAGCCAAAAGGAATAAGAAGGGGGATTGGACACAGACCATTGCAGGAGGCATTGTGGCATTATACAACAGAGAGTTGAATGAAACAGATGTAAGTCTATTACCTCGTTCACTTTCCCTAACAGTACCAGAAACATTAGTCAGCCAACTTTTGGCTCCTACCAACTGAGCCAATGCAGAAATATCGGCTGAAGCCCCCTTTTCATTGGAAATCAGCCATTGAAACCAGGACCAACCTACTCCTGTAGAGGAGCTGGCACTATTGTTAAAGTTATAAACATACCTCTTAAGAGAGGGGGAAAGGGAGAAACCTTTAGCAACTTGATGTTTCTCCCAAGAATGATCCTGACAAGGCGTAAATGTTGGGGGGAAACCAAGATTAGGGGAACAGTAAGGAGAGGCCTTGAAATGAGTGGCATCATGAATACTACTAGAAGAAGGAGGCACTGGGATTAGTACCTCGGAGATAATAGCCAAGGTAGTTATGTTAAAAGCAGAGCTACTGTTTGCGGGGGTTCCTGAGCCTGATTGCTTCCCCGAAGCTACCTTGCTCAATACAGCACTGATAATGCTCCCTGAGACCTGATTGGACCACAATGGGTCCTCCCAGTTAGTCAAATTTTTGGTCTTAAGGCTAATGCAATTAGCGTTTTTAAGTCTGAAACAAAAAACTCCTGTTAGATTAACTTGAGATTGATTAAAAATTCTCTCCATGTCCCCTCTAGGAGAGGCACAGGGAGCAGACATCTCACCTGAGGTAGAAAAAAGAGTGGGGAGGACACTAGAATTACCATGAACCGGCATCGGCATTGGCCATGCCCGTGCCACTGCCCACCACCGCATTGGTGTCGCCTGTGCCATCGGCACCAGCACCAGAGCCAGAGCACTTAGCAGAATGAAGATCCTCATCACAGAATTGTTGTGGTATCTCTTGTTGCTGGTCAGTTGATGTCGAGACTCTTCTTGTCAAGCGTTCAGGGACCCACAACGGTTCCGTACGATCCTGGGGAAAAACACATACAGATCCTCGTGCCCATGTCAGCACGGGGTCAGGGCCGTTCCATTGGCCCGTAAGAACATTCTTCCACTTAACATAGCCAATCACAGAGGGCTGAGGGGACACATGTCTATCGGCCGCAAAGCCACCATGAATATCCAAATTCGAAAAATTAATGGTAAAGAGAGCTAAGGACAGGCGTTCTTTAGGAGTGTGTTCAGCTCCTAATCCCCCTTTTTGTTTTTGTAAAGTTTCCTTTAAGGTGCGATGAGCACACTCAACAATGCCTTGTCCTTGAGGATTGTAAGGCAAACCATGAGTAAGTTGCACTCCCATAGTAGAACAAAAAGCTGTAAATTGTCTGCCAGTATAAGCAGGTCCATTATCAGTCTTAAGGGATGCAGGTGCACCCCATGCTGCCCATGCCTCTAAACAGTGAGTAATGACATTACGTGCCTTTTCTCCTGATAAAGCAGAAGCATGGATAATTCCAGAGCACGTATCAACGGAAACATGCACATACTTGAGGTTACCAAAGTCAGGTATATGTGTCACATCCATTTGCCAAACAACCAATGGCTTTAATCCCCGTGGGTTTACTCCATAATTAGGGGGATGAAGAAATGTGACACAGTGGGGACATTGCAATACTATCTGCCGAGCATCCGCTCTTGAAATGGAAAAATGCCTGTGCAGCGTTAATGCATTAACATGGAAGATTTGGTGAAACAACTTAGCCCCCTCTAAGGAGGAAGCCAAGCATATCAATTGACCTCTAGTGGCTAAGTCCGCACGCACAGGCATTACCCTGGGATAACGTACCAGGAAGAGAGGTGTGAGCCCTGATGTGCATTGGATAAAAAGAAGCAGTGCGGTTAGAGATAAGCTGTTGAAACTGAGTAAAGTAAGCAGACACATTGTGGGCATCACTAATAGCTCCCACGGCCTCCAGGACTTTTAGTGCTTGTACCACATACCTGGAGTCCGAAATAAGATTAAAAGGAAAAGAACACTGTTTAAAAACTTCAATAACAATTTGTAGTTCTATCCATTGTGGATTTCCAGGAGCAAATTGATGCTGGATAGGGGGAGAGTCATTAATTACATAAGCTCCCATTCCAGACTTGGAACCATCAGTAAAAATGTTAACAGCCCCCGGAATTGGACTGGATGAAGTTACCTTAGGGAAAATGATGGGATGTTCTTTAACAAAATGGAGTAATGGATGAGAAGGGTAGTGATTATCAATACCCCCTTGAAACGAGCAACACAGAATAGCCCAGTTGGCTAGAGTAGCACATAAAACATTAAGTTGAGCTTTAGTGTAGGGTATGATAAGAGAAGAAGGTGATTGGCCGAAAAATTGAATGCTTTGTTGAATCCCTTTAAGTGCCAACGCTGCAACAGCATCAGGATAATATTCTAAGGATTTTCCTGGGGATACATGTGGGTGGATCCATAGTAAAGGCCCATCTTGCCACAGTACTCCAGTAGGCTGCCGCATAGTGGCAAGCACACATAACTGGAAAGGTTTATCACTCTGGAGCCTGCATAGAGTGGCATGCTGTATAGCTTTTTCTACTTTTATAAGGGCCGCTCTAGCCTCAGTAGTGAGGCTACGAGGGGAAGCAAGATCTGGATCACCGTTAAGAGTAGCATACAAAGGCTGGAGCACAATATTAGGAATATGTAAATATCCTCTTATCCAATTAATGTCTCCCAGCAATTTTTGAAAATCATTTAGAGTTTGGAATTCTTGAGTCCTGATGGTAATTTTTTGTGGTTTTAATTTGTCATACCCAATTGTCGCTCCCAAATACCTGATAGAATCCCCTGTTTGAACCTTTTCAGGTGCGATGTGCAGTCCATGTTGAGCCAACAGCATCACGAGTTCTTTATAAGCCTCATTAACTGTCTGTTCTAATTTTGCGGCCAATAACACATCATCCATATAATGAATGATCTTGGTGGAGGAATACTTATGTCTGCGAGGTGCGAGTGCCTTCCCCACATACATTTGGCACATCGTGGGACTGTTAGCCATCCCCTGTGCCAACACCACCCACTCAAACCTTTGATCTGGTTCCTCGTGATTACACGAGGGAAGGGTGAAAGCAAAACGTTGTGAATCTTTAGGATGCAAAGGAATGGAAAAGAAACAGTCTTTAATGACAATAACAATTATATCCCAGCCTTGAGGAACAGAGGAGAGCAGAGGCAGCCCTGTTTGAATGGGTCCCATAAGTTGCATCTGAGCATTAACGGCTTGTAGATCATGCAGTAGGCGCCACTTCCCTGATTTTTTCTTAATGACAAATATGGGAGTATTCCATGGAGAAGTAGAAGGTTGGATGTGACCCAAATCAAGTTGTTCTTTGACTAGATCATGGGCTGCTGCCAGTTTAGCCGAGGGAAGAGGCCACTGAGGCACCCAAACAGGCTCCTCGGTGAGCCATGTTATGGGTATTTGAGCCCCAGTGGCCCCTAGGAAAAACCCAGACCAAACCTGTTAAGCTTTTGATGAGCTAGCACAGGATGCTTACGCCCCTGTAGGTGCCTATTAGGGTCCCCAAAAATCTTTCCAGCGGCCTCCACCATCCTTGCTACAAAATCTGAAAAGGGTTCTGTAGAGCCCTGCAGAATCTTAGTCAAGTAACCAGACACCTCTCCTCTATTTGGAAGTGACTTCCATGCCCGAATGCAAATGTTGTTAATTTGATCATATGCCTCAGGAGGGAATCCTGTCTGTTGATTAGCAAATCTGCCTTGTCCTAAAAGCATATCCTTGTCCCAATGGGGGTGTCCCGCGGCATAGTTTTGGGTGGCCTGCTCAACAGCGCCCTCTAGCAGAAAGGCTCTCCAGTCCAAATATTTACCTGGAGAAACACAAGCCCGAACAAGGCTAGCCCAATCTGAAGGAGTCATACAAAATCTAGCAAGTCCCTCCACCTGAGTAAGGGTGAAAGCGGCATCCACGCCATAAGTGCGGAAAGATTCCACCAAGGTTTTAATTTTCTTAAAGTCTAAAGGCTCATGATATCTTCCCCTGTTATTGTCCTGAAATACAGGGTATGCAAGTCCCATATCTGTATTAACTGTCCTCCAAACTTGCGCATGAAAATATCTCCCGGAATTTTGGCTCCCCCCCACATACGGGGGTGGGGCAACCGGCACCATATCTTCTTTGAGATATTCTACCTCCTCCTCCTCAGAGTGTTGTTGACCGATATTGGATCCCGTCCCCTTTTTACAGTAGGCCTGCGTGCCCTGTATCCCTTTTTTCTTTTTCTTCACTTTTATCTTTCGTAGTTGTTGTAACAATATATCAAGGTCCTCAGAACTCTCTGAGCCGCTTGTGTTCTCAGGCGTTTTTAATTCAGCCAAGTCTGGGTAGAGCCTTCTCCTATTTTTAGTTTCAGGCTCTTTTGCCTTCTCACTACTCTTACTCCCAATGTTCTCTGCCACTTCACTATGTGATCCTTCAGACTTTTCCTCATGTAGTTGCTCAAAAACTTCTTGTCCTTTAGTAAGTGCTTCCTGACATCTGCCATCTGCGAGGCAACTACGGATCATCTTCCAAAGGGGTATCACCCCACCCTCTAATATGCCCTGCTCAGAAGCAAAGTCAAGATCTGTGCCTAACTTATCCCAGCTAGGTATAGTAAAGCTGCCCGAGAACGCAAACCACGGTGCAGCAATATCTGTCTTCCGTAAAAATCTCTGTAAAGTACTACGTTTCACTTCTAGGCCCTTGCAACGTAACAGGTTATCTAGGGCCAGGAGAAGCGGACTTGAAGATACGGCACTCATGACACAACAAAAGACACACAAAAAACAAAAGTGAAAGTAAGAGCGAAAGTACACAGTGCAGCTGCAATAAGATGTAATGCTCTCTCTGGCTTTACAGAGGAGCTGCTGCTTTGATAGCGGGTCCCACTTACCTGGGACTAATCCCCGCTTTGACCACGGGTCCCACTTACCTGGGACTAACCTCCGCTTTGACCGCAGGTCCCACTTACCTGGGACTAACCGGTGCACCACCCCTGACTGCTGAAAGTTCTGGTTCCCTGGTTTTCAGCACCACTTGTCGCGACCCCTTGCCCGCAAGGAAGACGCAACTCAGGAATCTTCTTTCAGCAGTTTATTCAGGCCCTTGATATCTCTTCTTCTTCCTTGTTGGATGCCCCTTCCAGCCTTAATAAAGCATCCCAAGCCCCAATGCAAAGCTTCCACGTGGAACTTTCTCACAGGGTGCTGAAAAACCATGCACCAACTCTCCCAAACAAGGAGTTGTTTGTTACAGACCACAGTGGAGCCAGCACCATCCTGCAATGGCGACCATAATCTGCAGAAGCGGCTCACCACACACAAACACGGAACTCTGCTGGCCTAAAGTCTTCTTAAGAAACTCCCTCTGAGGTTGGGCACATGTAATATATGTTGTTCTCAGGAGCTTTAGCTTCCATTGTAGTGAGACCATCAAAGGTGGGTCTGCATCTATGGGACCTGGAGGACATGGTTACTTATTTTAAAATGAACATGAGGAAGCATTGCTAAATCCTCTCTTTGTAGGTAAACTGTGGCCACTGGGGGCTAAGTGTCTCCCCATGTGCACTGTGAACCCATTTGTTCATACTCCATCTTTCGTGGTGTTTCTTGCTGCTGCACTGGGAGTTTGGTATTTGCTTCACGAAACAAGGAGTTCAACTGGGACACAGTGCTGGAGGGAGTTCTGTCACGTTTGGTGGGTCAGGGTCTGCAGGAAAATGCACCAACCAGGCTTCTATCCCACAAGCTTGCCTCTTTGAGCATAGTAACCTGATTCTGAACATTGCCCTGAAACTCCTCAATATCACAAGATGCCTTTACATAGAAGGGTCTGCTGGCTGCACCATATCAGTCTTAATCCATTTGGAAGCCAATGGCATATCCACATGGCCACACCACAGATTTTTTATCACACACCTGCCCACAATTTCTCTAGGTCCACTACTCAGCAGCCTCCAACTTACTAGCATGTCTTTTCTATATTATTTTCATGAAACCCAGTCAATCAAGTCACCTTCAGGTATACTTATGATCAGAAACAGGACATCCAAAGGTTCTCCAGTGCCACCTGCTCATGGGAATTTTAAGCATTTCATGGTATTTATCTAACCATTTTTCAAGGATGAAGTTGGAGGCACTGTGGGTTTCAATTCATTTAGGAACCATTAAATGGTGAGAAAGCTCATTTCAATGAAAGATCTGGAGAACTCTCACAGGCAAGGCTTCCCAAAGAGTGGCCAAAAGTTCACATGAAGCCAGGCCCATTGAGGTCTACAATGTGAGGTCCTTGTTTGTTTTGACTCTCAACTATGGTTGCCAAGTCTTTCAGAATAAAATAATGTGATATCCTGGCTGAGATTTCCAGTGCTCTGTGGAAAGCAACCCTGGGCCAAGACTCATTTTCCAAGGGCGACTCTCATGCGAGGCCTCCTAAAATCCCAACACAATTCATTGCAATACTTCTCTGAGGTCAGTTCCAGAAATCAGTCTCTAAGTGGAATCACACCAGAGTTGAAGCCCAGGTGTAACCAATCATCTCTTCCAACCGCCACACAAGTGATCACATTTAAAACCAAAACACTCCCACCTAGCCCTCATCTTCTTCCATAAAGACACTCATAATAACCTCTGGCTGGAGGTTTACTTGAGAGGCACAGCCCAAGACAGTGTCCAAAAGAAGCTCCCTTACCCCTCATTTGCCTAAAGGCCCGGACTCCCTTCCTGTGAACCAGGAGTGATTAAATATGCCTGCTGTTAATACTGCTTCACTTCTCCAATTTGTGGCCTACTGACTGTGGAGTTTAGAGTCTTTATGTGAATTGGAGTTATGAGAAAACCCAAGCACCAATGGGCTAGACTCTACAGAGCTTTTAAGAACTCATTAGACCCAAGGAATCCCTATTCTCACTTGACGGAGGAAGGAACATTACAGAGGAAGGTGAGAGACTTCATGCACAATGACTGCTCTTTTGGCCATTTTCGTTTTGAATGCACACATGGGATCTTTCTTTAGACACAACAGGTGCTGAGAATCTAAGCCACAGCCTCACACAGAACCAAGAGGCTGATTCAGACTCATCCCATTCCAAAGCAATTAAGCAAAGAGCCCAAGGTGATGCCCATTCATTTCCATCTGAAAACTGTTTTCTTCAGGCTTCACAAAGGGGCGACCTGAGGCAAAGACCTTCCTGACATTCAGGGCAACGGACAAATAGGTAAGCAAAAGACCCAAAGCAGGGTTTCTCCACTGAGACTCTCCTAGTCACACTGATATCTGAGTTTCTGATATGCTCCCATTCCCTTCAGCTATCCAGTACATAGCCATGTCACAGAGCTTGGAGGTGGTACATAACTTGGAAACAAAATCATGAGCCTATTCTAGAGAGAGGCCAAAATCAGGAAGAATACAGGAACTTAGGAAGATTGTAGGTGTTGTACATCTATAAGGCAAGCCACAGTCCATTCATAAATTAGGGAGGATGAATGCTGAGAAGCTTTCTACTAGACATAACACATCCATTGATGCATTCTCTTTTCTAATATCTACAACCACAGACACAGTGGGATACACAGACATAGAAACACTCGCCTTGTCAAAGGACTTACTAGACACAGTCCATTCCAAACCAAACAAACTGCCTTTCCTACGTATTCTTAGAACATGAGACAAAACCACAAACTCACACCCATACCCACAAAGATACCTCTTTCCCCCAAGTAGGTATGTGACTATCCAGAGAGTCCTCTGACTGGTGGGCCATTTTTTGTTCCCCCGAAATGGCCTGTCCTGTCTAAGATCTGGTCTACTTGGCCAACTCTGTGAAGTTGTCAGGGCCCAGCAGTGAGCCACTACCTGAGTTCTTAGGAAAGGCCGCTCTTCAGAGCTCTCCTGGCATTTGGCCATACTCACATCAGTATTTACCAAGAAAGACGGACTCTGTCCTTGGTAAGTCTAAACAAGTGAGACCACTGGGACTGAGACTGGGCCTGCCTCTGGGTGCTTGGCTTCCTGGATTCCAAGTTCAGAGAGTTCCATCACCAAGGAAATTAGGTAAGGTCACTTCCTTCAGAAACTGAATGAGGTCACTGCCTTGGCAACCACTTTGTCCTAACAGTTTCTTCAAACGGTCCTTTGAGATGGAGGCTGCCCCTATTTCCTGTGACAATTTCACAAGTTAGAATGTTATATTAACCATAGGCACTTGGAACAGCTCTCCACACAGGCCTGGTTTGGTTTATCTTCTCTACATTAAAAAGATAGAGGCTGATTCAGACACATCCCTTCGTCCTGACCAGGTTTTTTTTGCCATGTAATAGGACTTTCGCTTTCTCAGGTCCTTCATAGTTCCCTACATCTTCTCCAGGGATCATATCTACATGGACCTTTGAGCTTCTCAGCAGGTGAAAGATTCCCTATATTCCTGTATTGTAAGACCAACTCTGTGCCTGCTCTTTTGTAAAGTTAGATTAGGGAACAGTGTATGATTAGGGTTAAAAACAGGTTTGATTAGGGTTAGGAATCATTCTGCTGGATGAATATGGTATTGGTATTCTGTGATATTTAATAATATAGAGGTGAAATATAAGTATGAAAACAGAATTCTAGGTAAGATTTGAAGCCCAGAAGGGCATTGGTCACTTTAGTGGGATACTTACCTTTGAACTATGTTCTGCACAGATGTCTCAAATAAATAGATAAACAATGGCAAAGGACCATGTACCTTGGTTGATTGAATGTCTAAGAGAACATCCAGTCAAAAAGGCATAGTCGATAGGATTAGGAAGATAGTGTTGGTTTAGATAGAAAAGTGAGTATAGGATTTGGACCAAAAGTTCTTTAGCAATAGAGTTTTGGTTAGAGAGTGAATGTAAATGTCAGCACATGTGAAGAGTCGGTCACAGTGATGAACTGGAAAAAATACGTAGGAAAGCAGATATCAATAGAGACATTAGGAAATCAGGCAAAGTATATAGTGAGTGATAGGATTAGACATATTCAACAGGCTTGAGATTGAATATATAATCTTAGGAAGAAACAAATATGTAGTCACCAATAGGATAGACATTTGAGAGCATTAGGCAACCTGGACATGGGTGTTTTTAGTAATCCATGCACACTTTCTATTTAGGATTTGGTACAAACATAAGTGTGACATTTGCTTTTTTGTGTCCAGAATATTACACTGATAAAATATATATGTAGATCAGATGACATGAGTATTTCTTCCACCATTTCTAGGAGCAATATATTGAAGACATATAAATTAGTATTGGGGGTACAAATAGGTGCACCCTTTTTCTATGAATATAGAGGTAATGCATGACTAAACCATACTGTGAATAAATAGTATCACTGTTTTCAACTTTAAATAATGGATTGAATTGATATCTGAAAATATACAGGAAATTTTATATTTATGTACATACATTCATTCAAACCAGTTATATATGTATTGGTAATATTAGGGTTATAGTTTATCATGAAGTGTGTGTGAGTTTTGCTTCAAAATTGATTATGGAAATCGAAAAAAATGTGTTTGGAAAGAAGTCTAATGAAAAGACCAATCAAGACACCTGGAGAAATACATGTGTTCAAAAGCAGGAATTGATTGTAAGTGAAACAAATGCCCATAAATTTGTGAATTTGTGGATGAAATACATATCCTATGATGTCCATTATATGAAGAAATATTAAGTACCAGTGTTGAATAAAATTGAACATCAAAATACACACCTTGTCCCATCGGAATCTACTTGCATTGATGTTAAACTGGGTCAGTTACTGTAGAAATATTAGTTTTTGTATGCACCATTCATTCAACTTAGTGTTCAGTACTAGGATACAAATATGTTTTTCAGGTGGATAAATATTTCTGAGAATAATCTTGTGAAAAGTTGATTATAAATCCAAGTCCATGAACATGAATGAATTTAGGGAATTTAAATAAGACACATATATTTCATAGTTTGAAAAATCTGGAGAGTGTGTATTTGTATATATATACACATATTTATATATACACAAAACACACACAGAGACATTAAAAAGTAGTAATATATATGCCAATCAAAATTCATCAATAAATATATATTATCCACAGATGACAAAACATATATTTTACTTAACATGGATTTATGTATATTGTTGTTCTACCAGGGGACTCAACCATAGGTTGAATTTTTGTTTCCAACAGCGTTTAAGAGGAGTGATCTTTTTTCAGAATTTGTATCGGCCAAGTCAGCCACCTCACAAAAATGTACCTGTGATACCAGGTAGGATTCTATAAGTGCATGTAAAAATACATGTGATGAATAGGATACAGAGAAAGGGATACAGGAATTCACATATTTGTTAATTTTAAAAACACATGAAGAATTATTTCAATTGAAAATTTACTAGATTTATAACACCTAGCGTTTATCATACAAAAGGCAAGTCCAACTATACACCATGCCTCCACTGAACTTCTTGTATTTCTATTCTGTTTGCATTATTTTTCTCCATCATCTTAGGATTAGTTGTCAGACTCTAGTAAGGTATGTGAATATTTCTCAGAATAATCTTGTGAAAAGATTATTATAAATCCACATTCATGAATATGAAAAATTTAGGAAGTGTAAAATAAGACACATATATTTCATATTTTGAATAATCTGGAGAGTGTGTGTGTGTGTGTGTGTGTGTGTGTATATATATACACACTCATGCACACACACACACACACACACACACACATATACACAGACATTAAAAAGTAGCACTATATGTCAATTGAAAATCACCAAGAAATATATATCATGCACAGATTCAAATAAATTCATTTTACTGAACATGGATTTATGTATAATGTTGTTCAACTAGGAAGCTCACACATAGGTTGAATTTTCAATTCCAACAGCGTTTAGGAGGAGTGATCCCTTGTCAGAATTTGTATCTGCCAATTCAGCCACCACACAAGAATGAACGTGTGCTAACAGGTAGGATTCTATATGTGCATATAAAAATACAGGTCCTGAATAGGCATTAAAAACATATGGAGAACTATTTCAAAAAAAAATTGACTGGATTTATAACTCCTACCCTATATTATGCAAAAGGCAAGTCCAACTATACACCATGCCTCCTCTGAACTGCTTGTAGTTCTATTCTTTTTGGGTTATTTTTCTCCAACATATTAGGATTAGTATTCAGAATCTAGTAGAGTATGTGTTAATGTCAGGGATTCAGTATTTTGAATGGAAAATTGGAAAATTTATCCAATGTGTATTCAAATATGTGCTACACAAAAATCTTCCCACTTTCATCCAGAACAATGCCTTGACATTACCTTCACCCCAAGTAAGACACAATTAGAGGAGAAGTGTTAGAAAATCTGTGAATACTTATCTGGAATGGAATATGATAAGGAGTTCACAACCATGGACGTGGTAGAGGAGTTTCCAAAAGTAAGGGACAGGGTAAACACTCCACAATAATGGAGCTCTGCTGGCCTAATGACTTCTTGAGAAACTGCCTCTGAGTTTGGGCACTTGAAATATATGTTGTTGTCAGGAGCTTTTGCTTTTTTTCTAGTGAGATGATCAAAGCTGGGTCAGCATCTATGTGACCTGGAGGACATAAATTGTAATATTCCAATGAACATGAGGGAAGAGTGCTGGATTCTCTTTTTGTGGGTATACTGTGGCCACTGGTGGCTAAGTGTCTCCCTGTGTGGACTGTATAGTCATTTATTGCTCTTCCACTCTCCATTGTGTTTCTTGCTCCTGCACTGGGAGTTTGGTATTTGCTTCACCAAATACATGGAGCTCAACTGGGACACAGTGCTGGTGGGAGTTATGTCACGTGTGGTGGGTCAGGTTCTGCAGGAGAATGCACCAACCAGGTTTCTAACCCACATAGTTTACCCCCTTGAACATAGCAAGCTGATTCTGAACATTGCCTTGAAACCTCTCCATATATCAAGATGCCTTTAAATAGAAATTTATGCTGGCTGCACCATGTCAGTCCCAAGCAATTTGGAATCCAATGGTAGATCCTCATTCCCCTACCACAGATGTTTTATCACACATATGCCCACCACTTCTCTAGGCCCACTACTCAGCAGGATCCAACCTATAGGCTTCTCTGTTCTACACCATTTTCAGGAAACCCAGTCAATCAAGGCACTCTCTGGTATACTCATGATCAGCAACAGGACACCCAAAGTTTCTCCAGTGCCACCAGGTCATTGAAATTTCAAAAATTTAATGGTATTTATATAGCCATTTTTCAAGGATGAAATTGGAGGCACTGTGGATTTCAATTCATTTAGGAACCCTTAAATGGTGAGAAAGCTCATTTCAATGAAAGATCTGGAGAACTCTCACAGGCAAGGGTTCCCAAAGAGTGGCCAAAAGGTCATATGAAGCCAGGCCCATTGAGGTCTACATGTGAGGTCCATGTGTGTTTTGACTCTCAATTATGGTTGCCAAGTCTTTCAGAATAAAATCATGTGATATCCTGGCTGAGATTTCCAGTCTCTGTGGAAAGCGACCCTGATCGCATTTTCCAAGGGCAATTCTCATGCGAGGCCTCCTAAAATCCCAACACAATTCATGGCAACACTTCTCTGAGGTCCGTTCCAGCACTCAGTCTCTAAGGGGAATCACACCAGTGTTCAGGCCCAAGAGGACCCAGGCATCTCTTCCAACCGCCACACAAATGACCGCAATTAAATCAAAACACTCCAACATGGGCCTCATATTCTTCCATATAGACACTCATCATAACCTCTGGCTGAAAGTTTCCATAAGGGGTGCAGCCCAAGACAGTGTCCAAAATAAGCTCTTTTGCCCCTCATTTGCCTAACATCAGGGTGGACTGTACACCCTTCCTTTGAACCAGGAATGATCAAATAGCCCTGCCGTTAATACTGCCCTACTTCTCCAATTTGAGGCCTACTGACTGTCAGGTATTGATTCTTTCTGTGATTTGGAGTCATGACAAAACCCAAGCCCCTATGGACTATCCACTGTAGGGCTTTGAAGAACTCTTTTGACCCAAAGGATCCCTATTCTCACTTGATGGAAGTCAGGAACTGAAAAGTTCGGACGAACGTCTTAGGAAAAGACCACCAAGAGACTGTCTCATGCCACCGCAAAAGGGTTTATTGTGGGTCCAGCATGCTGGGGCTCAGAGCTCACTTCAGAGGAGCAAAGAACAAAGAGCCCCAGAACAACTTGAGCAGAGTTTATATACATTCTATGGAGAGGGCAGGGTTTTTACATACTTCATAGCCTCTTTTAGAAAATCATCTTATACCCCAGCAAAATCAAATAACAACTCTAAAACATGATTAGCACATTCATTGGCGGGAACAGGTCGTGTAGTGGGTGATTGGTCAGCCCTGAGAAGGGGTTAACATTTAAACTGATTGGTTGAAGCCCTGAGATGTATACGTGCAGATCTGCATGGTTTCTGGGAAGGGGTGTTAAGTATCTAGCTGGTCAGGGAAGATTTCAACACACATCTAATAGGAAGATCTGGGAATTGTCTTAAGTGCCACAGGAATTTCAGGTTCTGAGTGGAGCTTGAAAGCTTTACAAAACCTGGTTCTTTACATTTCAATTTC
The DNA here is from genome assembly GCF_048772815.1 of Callospermophilus lateralis. Classification (NCBI taxonomy): domain Eukaryota; kingdom Metazoa; phylum Chordata; class Mammalia; order Rodentia; family Sciuridae; genus Callospermophilus; species Callospermophilus lateralis. The sequence goes on from NW_027513678.1 coordinate 16,486, forward strand.
AATATATTTTATTCTTTCATTTCCCACTCCTTTTTCTGACTACTTTTAATCTTAAAAGTAATGTTTCATAATTATTCTGGAGTCTCAAATTCTATTTCTGCCTGTGGAGCATATTTCTGTCTGATTAGCATGAGTTTTACCTACCCAATCTGAGCCTGGAATAAGGAAACTATGCGGTTAAGCAAACAAGGTCCCACAGTTAGCAACACCTTAAGGATGATCAGGGGTCAAGCTAAGTCTGATAGGAGTGTAGTTAACCAGGGGGACTGGGTAAACCATGACTCAAACCACCCTTGTTGAATCTCCCTTTCTCTCTGGCGCTATTCAAGTTATTTTCTTAATTTACTCATGGATTATTTTGCAACTCCAGTAGGGTCAGCATAAAAACAACAGTATTCTCTCAGTGCCGCACAGAGACCCCCTCCCTCATGAAGAGGAAATCTAGTCCTCCCCTGTTCTGTAAAACAAATGCAGAGAGAGAGAAAGGTTAAGGATTCCTGCAGCACTGTGATAGAGGTTTCTAACGTCTTCAAGTCTTGATCTATTGATGTTTCTAATTGGGCCAATTGTTGTGACCCACGGATCATAGCAGCTGTTCCCATACCCACTCCTGCAGGACCTCCTATCCCCAATAGGATGGCTAGAGTAAGGGACAATGGCTCCTGGTGAAATTGGGTTGTTTGTCCCCCAAGTAGACCTTCGAATGATTCTGCATCATGATAGAGCACCCTGGGGAGTATCTGCACCATTACACAATAATTTACAGAGCTGTAAAATACCTGGGCTGAAAAGCAATGAGTTCTGACTGTGTGGAGTTCAGTACCATAAACATTCCTTTAATTAGTTCCCAGGGGGTGGAGTCAGCTGTACTCTGGACTGGGGAAGTAGGCAAAGACGGAAACCGGGAATTATGAGATGGTAGAGGGGTTCTGGTAGATCTAGGCATGGGAGGCTTAGGAGGCTTAAGTCCTGGCTTGAGGGGATTGGGCCCTATTGCTGTGGGATTTTCTTTCTTTTTAAGCTGGAGGGTGAACCAGAGACCAAAGTCATAACCGGGGCCATAAATATAGAATTGCATTCCCCACGTATTTCTCATAGGCCATTTTGTTCTGAGGTAGCCCCTTCCTTTGGAAGTGAAAGTTATATTGAGGGGGTAACATAGACTATTCTTTCCACAGCGAGTTTTTGACACCACTTGGCTAGCGGCACATTTCTTGGGATCAATCCAGCTGTCATTTCATCCTACCCAAATCTTGCTGTCTGGGGAGTTTGGGTTCCACCATGCAGCTTCCGTTTGTTCACAACCCCAAGATCTAAAATAAAAGTTACTGGGTCCTCCACAGGTTTGGGCCTGTTTGCGACTTTGGAAATCTGCTGGGCACACATAATAATCTTGACTGGCTAGTTTACACATGAGCTTGGGGAGATGACATCCATAATTCATGGGGTAAAGTGGTCTATGTTGCCCTGGTTTGCATTTGAGTGGGATCTGTGTGGGGTCCTCTATGTCAGGGAGATCCCAGTCAGAGAGGCCTATGGGAAGCTGACAAATGTCCGGGGGGAGAGATGGCCACCAATTCCATAAGGGGGCTGTATGTGAAATACACCACCCTACTTGCCCAGTAGGATTTATAACTTGCCATCGTTGCTGAACAGGCTGATGGGGATTAGGACTGCTGATGGTCAGGGGAAGAATCCATAGCCCTACCCACACGACGGACACGCAACTTGAGATGGTTACCAGTCTGTTTCGGTTTCCAGCCGGAGTCTGTACAGGGTGCAGGCATGAGATGGGTGGTATGGATCTATGAAGTGATCTCATCCACTTTCACCACTGTGGGTGTTATAAGCAGCACCTGGTATGGTCCTTTCCAGCGGGGTTCCAGGGATGACACCTGATGCCATCTCACGTAGATGAACTCTCCCACTTGATATCGATGTGGGGTTCCCTCATCTCCAGGCTGATTAGCAGAGGCCAACTGTTTCCACAGGTATCGCTGGGTGCTGGTTTTGTTCAAGGGCTTTAAGTCTGTCAAGCAAGGGGGTGTGAAAGGAATCATTAAGTCTCCTAGTTGGGGTTAGGTCCCTTACTGAAGGAGGGGCACCATAGAGAATTTCATAAGGGGTGAGGTTACACAAAGAGGAAGACTTGGTATTTCTTGCACAAAACAGTGCATAACTTAGGAACAGAGTCCAATTTTTCATGCCAGTCTCCAAGCTTAATTTCGTTAAGGTCTCTATGATGGTTCTATTCATCCTTTCTACCTCTCCTGAGCTCTGGGGTCTATAAGCACAATGTAACTTCCAATTAATCCCCAGGGTCCTGGCAAATCCCTGTCTTACCTGGGCCATGAATACCGGTCACTTATCGGACCCTATTACCTTAGGCAGGCTGAACCTTGGAAAATGTCTTCTAGGATCTTTTTGACCACCAGCTGAGCCGTTTCTTTCTTCATGGGGAAGGCTTCGACCCATCCTGAAAAAGTATCTACAAAGACTAGGAGACATTTAAGTCCAATCCTTGCTGGCTTTATTTCAGTAAAGCTCACTTCCCAGAATTGTCCTGGTCTGATTCCTCATAAGCGCTTCCCTGAAGTAAGCTTTGATGGGTAAGTATTAACTAATTGGCCAACTTGACAAGCTGTAGTCACCTGCGCAGTTATTTCTTTCCTCTGTGAGTCAGTCAATAATAATTCCTTCCTTTGGTCCTTTAAGAGTGCCTATAACTTCTTAGAGTCTAAGTGGGTGAGCTGGTGTATGTCTTTGAGATAAAGGTGGGCTTTTGAAAATTGTGTACTTGGCTCTGTAGGTTCCCAGAGTTCTGTATCTGTCTCCTCAGATGATAAGTTGCCTGAATGTTCCGGTGCGGCCAAGTCTCCTGATTGTTGTTCCCCCCGGTGTGGAAAAAGTGAACAGAGGCACTCCGTTTAGGGCTGCCAATAAGCTTCCTCATCTGCCCTTCTGTTTCCAACCGCCACGGGGTCGTTTCCCTTCTGGTGCCCTGGACAGTGCACTATGCCTAGGTCCGTAGGGCCCTGCACTGCTGAGAGAAGGTGGAGGATCATATCTTTGTTCTTTATTTCTTTATTTCTTTCCCAGCGGAGGTTAATAGCTGCCTTTGCTGGTAAATAGCCCCGTGCACATTTGCAGTGGCAAATGCATAGCGGCTATCAGTGTATATGGTGGCCCTTTTGCCTGTTGCTAGTACCAATGCTTTCGTAAGGGCAATCAGTTCTGCCTTTTGGACTGATGTCTCTTCTGTGAGACCAGAGAAACAGATGACATTAGTTTTGCTAACTACTGCTGCTCCAGCCCACCACGTACCATCTTGGAGGAAGCTGCTCTCGTTCGTAAACCATACGACTTCAGGGTGAGGCAGTGGCTAGATCCTTTAAGTCTCGTCCTATACTGGTTTCTCTGCCTCTTTTTGGGGCACTCTTTGTCCAAGTTTTCTTTTTCTTTACAGTAGGCACATTGATCTGAGGCCAGGGGCAGCCTTTGGCATGGGCCCATGTATCCCTTCATGTCTCCGTGCTTTTTAACTTCTGGTCTATTTGCTGCTCTGACCAAAACCTTAGCCAATGATTTAGTCTGCCTTTTGCTCCTTTCATCCTCCTTTTGTTCCCTTTCCTTCTCTCTCATCTGTTCCCATTCCTCCTCAGTTTCTCTCTTATAATATACTTTCTCAGTTTCTCTGACTAAATCTCTTAAGGTCATATCTTGTAATCCATCTAGACGTTGTAACTTTCTCTTAATATCTAGGGCAGCCTGCTGGATAAAGGCCATTGCAACAGAGGATTTTTTGTCCTCTGCCTGAGGATCAAAAGGAGTATATTTTCTATTTGCTTCCATAATTCTCTCCAGAATCATAGAGGGAGACTCATTAGGACGTTGGATTATCTCTCTTACCATGGCCAAATTAGTCGGCCCTCTGGCGGCCACTCGGAGCCCCGCTATTAGAGCCCGGTGATAAGTGGACAAATACTACCAACCTTCAAAGGTGTTGGGGTCCCAGTTTTGTCGGTTCATGGGCCCATAAGGACGAAGAGGGAGCATCACAGTGGCTTCTGAGTTTTCTATTTTCCGTAGCTGGCGGGTTTCTTCAGGTGGCCCAGCTTCCACCAGAAAAGGAGGGGCTGCTGCTGCTGCGGAGAAGTCCCTTGGAGGGCTTGGGTCTGGCCCAATTGCCTCTAGTGGCGGAGAGGCTGAGTCAGTGGTGGGAGAATCATCTGGAATGTGTTGGCGGTTGGGGAGCGAGGGTAGAGGATAAGGAGGGGGAGGATTGTCCAGTCTTGTGACTCAGGAAGAATGGGGGGAAGATGGGGAGGAAACGGAAGGTTTGAATGATAGGATCCTGGGGAAGGGGTATATGGCTGTTGATCTGGGTGGCCACGTGGTCCCGGCTGAAAGACAATATCTCTGACTTTTCGGATTAGAGGGAAGTAGAAGGATCCTTCTGCGGGCCACCCGACTTTGAGGATGGGCCATTCTGAAGCACAGAGAGTCTGCCAGGTCTGACATTTAACTGAAAAATAATGATTCTGGGCCCTTGAGCGGACATCAGTCCAATGATCAAGGGTCAGCGACAGAAGCATGAAAGTGCTTTGTCCCATAATGGGAGTTACTCAAAAAGAGACAGTGAAGACACAAACGCAACACAGACAAAGACAAACAGTAAACGTTTAACATGGGTCCAAGACAAATATTAGAACTCAGTAACTGGCAAAACCTGATGGGTTAGACAATAAAGACAGACAGTAAACTCAACATGAGTTCGGGACAATGAACAAAACTGTGTAGCCAGCAAAACCTGATGGGCTGGCAAACCGAATCCTGAAGCAAAATATAACCGAGTTGAGGAAACTAATATTCCTTGATTTCCCTCATCCTCTGGAGTGTCCCCCAGGGACGTGGCCAGTAGCTCTGTGACACGTCTGCCAGCCACCGTCAGAGAGAGCTAATGCTCTTCACCGACAGCCACTTTGCCAAGCCCTCACCTGAAACCCGAAACCAGAAAGAGGCGCCTTTCTTACCCTGAGAGGAGTCCCTTGGGGTCTTTCGTCCGCTGCGCCGGATATCTCACCTGGGGCCTCCAGATGAAAAGGTGGGGCGAACATCGGAGGAAAAGACCACCAACAGGCTTTCTCATGCAACACCAAAGGGTTTATTGGGGGTATAGCGTGCTGGAGCTCAGGGCTCACTTCAGAGGAGCAAAGAACAAAGAGCCCTAAGAACCACTCGAGCGGAGTTTGTATACATTCTTTAGAGAGGGTAGGGACTTTACACACATCATAGCCTCCTTTAGCAAATCATCATATTCCACGGGAAAATCAAATAACAACTCTAAAACATGATTAGCACATTCATTGGCGGGAACAGGTTGGGCAGGGTGTGATTGGTCAGCCCTAAGAAGGGGTATACATTTAAATTGATTGGTGGATGCACTGTGATGTATACGTGGTGAGCTGCATGGTTTCTGGGGAGGGGCTGTTAAGTAACTAGGTCCTCAGGGAAGATTTCAACACACATCTAATGTGCAAATCCGGGAATTGTCTTAACTGCCACAGGAATTTCAGGTGCTGAGTGCAGCTTGGAAACTTTACAAAACCTGGTTCTTTACATTTCAATTTCAATTTCTTTTATTCTTTCAGAACCTTACAGAGGAAGGCGAGAGAGTTCATCGACAATTACTGCTATTTTGGCTATATTGGTTTTGGATGCACACATGGGATCTTTCTTTAGATCCATCTGGTGCTGATAATCTAAGCCATAGCCTCAAACAGGGCCAAGAGGCTGATTAAAACATATCCATTTCCAAAGCAATTACTACTCTGAAGTCAGTTATAGAACTCAGTCTCTTAGGAGAATCACGCCAGTGTTAAAGCCCAGGTGAACACAGTCATCTCATCCAAAAGCCACACAAGTTACCACAATTAAAATCAAAACAATTCCACATGGCCCTCATCTACTTCCATATAGTCACTCATCATAACCTCTGGCTGGAGGTTTCCTTAAATGGCACAGCCCAATAGAGTGTCCATAATAAGCTCCCTTCCCCTCATTTGCCTAAATTCAGGGTGGCCTGGACACCCTTCCTGTGAACCAGGATTGATCACATAGTTCTGCCGTTAATACTGCTCTGTTTCTGCAATTTGAGGCCTACTGACTGTCAGGTATAGATTCCTTATGTGATTTGGAGTCATTATTAAACCCAAGCACCTTTGCAGGGATTGGAAGAACTCATTTGACCCAAAAAATCCCAATACTCCCTTGATGGAGGTCAAGAACCAAACAGAGGAAGGCAAGAGACTTCATCCACAATGACTGATTTTTTGCCATTTTGGTTTTGGATGCACACATTGGATCTTTCTTTAGATCCATCCGATGCTGATAATCTAAGCCACAGCCTCACACAGTGCCAAGAGGCTGATTCAGAGACATTCCTTTCCAAAGTAATTAAGCATAGAGCCACAGGTAATGCCCATTCATTTCCATTTTAAAACTGTTTTCTTCAGGCTTCACAAAGGGTGGCCTGAGGCAAAGACCTTCCTGACATTCAGGGCAACAGAACAATAGGTAAGCAAAAGGGCCAAAGCAGGGTTTCTCCACTGAGACTTTCCTGGTCACACTGATATCTGAGTTTTCTGAGATGCTTGCCATTCCCTTCAGCTATGGATTACATGGCCATGTCACAGAGTTTGGAGGTGGTACATATTTTGGACACAAAACCATGAGCCTATTCTGGAGAGTGGCCAGAATTCAGGAGGAAAACAGGAACTTAGGAAGACAGTACATGTTGTCCATCGATAAGGCAACCTGCAATCCATTCCTAAAATGGGTAGGATGAATGCTGGGAAGCTTTCTACTAGACAGGACACATCCATTGATTCATTCTCCTTTCTAATGTCTACAACCACGGACACAGTGGGATACACAGACATAGAAACACTCGCCTTGTCAAAAGACTTTCTAGAAACATTCCACTCCAAACCAAGCAAGCCGCCTTCCCTACCTATTCTCAGAATATAAGACAAAACCACAAACTCACACCCACACTGAAAAAGGCACCTCCTTCCCCAAAGTAAGTCTGTGACTATCCAGAGTGTCCTCTGAATGGTGGGCTATACTATGTTCCCCAGAAATGGCCTGTCCTTTCTCAGATCTGGTCTCCTTGACCAACTCTGTGAAATATCAGGAGCCCGCGGTGAGCCACTTCTTGCTTTCTCTGGAAAGGCCAGTCTTCAAACTTTCCTGGCATTTGGCCATCCTCACATCAGTAGGTACCAAGAAAGACTGACTCTGTCCTTGGTAAATTTAAACAGGTGATCCCACTGTACTGGGAATTGGACTGGTTCTGGATGCCTGACTTCCTGGATCCCAAGTTCACAGAGTTCCATCACCAAGGAAGTGAGGTGAGGTCACTTCCTTCAGGAACTGAATGAGGTGACTGCCTTAGCAACCACTTTTTCCGAACAGTTGCTTCCATACTTCCTCTGACACTTTCACAAGTTAGATAGGTATCTCAACCATAGGAACCCAGGAACAGCTCTCCACAAAGGCCTTGGTTGGTCCATCTTTTCTACATTAAGGAGAGAGGGTGAATGAGACACAACCCTTCATCCTTACCAGGTTGTTTTCCATGCAATATGACTTTTGCTCTCTCACGTCCTTCATAGTTGCCTACATGTTCTCCAGGGATCATTTCTGCATGGACCTTTGAGGTTTTCAGCAGGTGGAAGATCCACTACATTCCTGTATTGTAAGACCAACTCTGTCCCTGCTGTTCTGTAATGTTAGATTGAGGGAACAGTGTATGGTTAGGGTTAATAACATGTGTGATTTGGGTTAGGAATCATTCTGCTGGATGAATAATGGTATTGGGAACCTGCGATATGTATGAGAATATATAGTTGAAATATATGTATGAAAACAGAAATCTAGGTAAGATTTGAAGCCCAAAAGAGCATTGGGCCCTTGATTGGAATACTTAGCTTTGAATTAGGTTGTGCACAGATGTGTCAGATTAATCAATATACAATGGCATAGGACCTTGTACCTTCGATGATTGAATGTCGAAGAGAACATCCAGTCAAAAAGGGATAGTCGGAAGTGAAAGGTTAATAAAATAGGTATTTGTCACTTCCTGGGAAGAATTTTGTGTTTATTCCGAGCATAATGTAGTTGTAAAAAAAAAATGATTAAATTAAAAAGACACCTTGAAGAGTGTCAATGAGAGAGTGAGAGGACCAAAAAAAGTGGTTTGAGTCTTGGTTCACCTAGTCCCCCTGTTTGACTACTTTTTTTATCAACCCTGGCCTGTCCGATAATAATCTCCATATTATTGCTAACTATAAAACCCTGTTTGCTCAACCGTGTAATTTCTTTTCTCTAAGCTCAAATTGGACAAGTTAAACTTATGGTAATACCCCACTAGCAGACATAGAATGTGACACCCCCCAATGATCACTTTTATGATTAAAAGTAGCTAGAAGAAGAAGTGGGGAATGAAAGATTAATAAAATATGTACTTGTCACTTTTTTTTTCTGTATGCTTAACAAAACACTGTTGAAATCTTGAGAACTGTTTGCTAATCTTGTTCCCAGAATGTCCTGTCCCCAAATGCCAAACTGCAGAATGTACTCCCTCACCCGGTTGAATGCAAACCGCCCACTCTCCCTCACCCATCAATAAACTTCGCTCCCTGCCCTCCCCAAAGAAAGTATATAAGCTCTGCTTAAGCTCTTCTCAGGGCTCTCTGCTCTATTCAAGTGAGCTCGGACCCCCTGCATGCTGACCCCCTATAAACCCTTTGCTGTTGCATGAGATAGTCTTTTGGTGGTCTCTTCCTCCGAAGCTCGCCCAATGTTTACTTTGATGATTGGGTGTAGAAAAGAACATTCAGTCAAAAAGGGATAGTCGGTAGGATTAGGAAGATAGTTGTTAGGTTTAGGAAGAAGAGTGAGTATAGGTTTTGGAAAAAAAATATTCTTTATCAATAGGGTTTTGTTTAGAGTGTGAATGTAAATGTTAGCCCATGTGAAGAGTCAGTCAAAATAGTGAACCGGAGAAAATATGTAGGAAAACAGATATCAATAGAGATATTACGAAATAAGGCAAAGTATAAAGTGGGTGATAGGATTAGACATTTTCAATAGGGTTGAATTTGAATATATGATCTTAGGAGAAACCAATATGTAGTCACTAATTGGATTGATATTTGAGAGCATTAGGCAACCTGGACATGGCTGTGTTTAGTAATCCATGTTCATTTTCAATTTAGGCTTTGGTACAATAATAAGTGTGAACCTTGCATTTTGTGTCCAGAATATTACTGTGATAAAATGTATATGTAGATCAGGTGACATGAGTAATTTTTCCATCATTTCTGGGAGCAATATTTTGAAGATTAATAAGTTAGTATTGGGGGTACAAAGACGTGTACCTTGTGTCTAAGAATATAGAGCTAATGCATGAATAGACCATACTGTTAATAAATAATATAACTGGTTCCACTTTATATAATGCATTGGATTCGTATCTTAAAATATATAAGAAATCTTATATTGATATACATACATTCATTCCAACTAGTTATACATCTAATGGTAAAATTAAGGTTATGGTTTATCATGAAAAGTGTGTGAGTTTTGCTTCAAAAGTGATTATGGAAATCAAAAATAATGTGTTTGGAAAGAAGTCTCATGAAAAGACCAGTCAAGAACCATGAAAAAATACATGTGTTCTGAAGCAGGAAGTGATTGAAAGTGAAACAAATGCCTCTAAATTCGCGAACTTGTGGATGAAATATATATCCTATTATGTGCATAAACTGAAGAAATAGTAATGTACCAGTTTTGAATAAAAATGAACGTCAAAATACACATCATGTCCCATAGGAATCAATTTGCATTGATGTTAACCTGGGTCAGTTACTGTATTAATTTTAGGATTTGTAGGCACCATTCACTGAAGATAGTTTTCAGTACTAGGAAACAAATACGTATTTCAGGTGGATGAATATTTCTGACGATAATCTTGTGAAAAGTTGATTATAAATTCACATATATGAATATGAATGAATTTAGGAAATGTATAATAAGACACATGTATTTCATATTTTGAAAAATCTGGAAAGTTTGTATATATATATATATATATATATATATATATATATATATATATATATATATATATACACACACACACACATGCACACAGACATTAAAAAGTAGCAATATACATGCCAATTGAAATTCACCATGAAATATATATCATCCACAGTTTCAAAAATATTCATTTTACTGAACATGGATTTATGTATAATGTTGTTAAACTAGGAAGCTCACAGAGAGTTCGAATTTTAACTTCCAACAGCATTTAGGAGAAGTGATCTCTTCTCACAATGTGTATCTGCCAAGTCAACCACTTAACAAGAATGTATGTGTTGTACCTTGTAGGATTCTATATGTGCATATAAAAATACATGTGCAAATAGGCTACAGAGAAAGGGAGACAGGAATTCACATATTTGTTAACTTTAAAAACACATGGAGAACAATTTCAACAAAAGTTGACTAGATTTATAACTCCTACACTACATAATGCAAAAGGCAAATTCAACTATACACCATGCCTCCTCTGAACTGCTTGTATTTCTATTCTGTTTGGATTATTATTCTCCATCATATTAGGATAAGTAGTCAGAGTCTAGTAGGCTATGGGTTAGTGTCAGGGATTCAGTATTTTGAATGGAAAATTGGAAAAGGTATCCAATGTGTATGTAATTATGTGCTATGAAAAATCTTCCCACTCTTATCCAGAACAATGCCTTGACATTACCTTTGCCCCAAGTAAGACACAATTACAGGAGAAGAGTTCGAAAATCTGTGTATATATATATATATATATATATATATATATATATATATATATATATATATATATATGGAATGCAATATTCTCAGTTGTTCACAAACTTGGAGGTGGTAGATGAGTTTACAAAAGTAACGAACAGGGTAAACCCTCCACAAAAATGGAGCTTTGCTGGCCTAAAGACTTCTTGAGAAACTGCCTCTGAGGTTGGGAACTTGAAATATATGTTGTTGTCAGGAGCTTAATCTTCATTTGTGGTGAGACAATTAAAGCTGGATCTGCATCTATGTGACCTGAAGGATCTTGTTTCTTATTTTCCAATGAACATGAGACAGCAGTGCTGAATTCTCTCTTTGTAGGTAAACTGTGGCCACTGGGGGCTATGTGTCTCCCTGTGAGGACTCTGAAACCATTTGGTCATCCTCCAATTTTCGTGGTGTTTCTTGCTGCTGCACTGGGAGTTTGGTATTTGCTTCGTGAAATACAAAGATTTCAACTGGGACACAGTGCTAGAGGGAGTTCTGTCATGTGTGGTGTGTCAGGGTCTGCAAGAGAATGCACCAACCAGGCCTCTATCTCACATAGCTTGCCCCCTTGACCATAGCAACCTGATTCTGAACATTGCCCTGAAAACTCTCCATATAACAAGATGCATTTACATATAAGGGTTTGCTGGATACACTATGTCAGTCACAAGCTATTTGGAAGCCAATGGCAGGTCCACATGACTCCATCACAGATGTTTTATCACACACCTGCACACCACTACTCTAGGCCCAGTACTCAGTAGGCTCCAACTTACTGGCATCACTGTTCTTCAACATTTTCATGAAACCCAGTCAATCAAGGCACTGTATTGTATACTCATGTTCAGCAACAGGACATCCAAAGTTTCTCCAGTGCCACCTGGTCATGGGAATTTCAAAAATTTGATGGTATTCATCTAGCCATTTTTCAAGGATGAAGTTGGAGTCACTGTGGGTTTCAATTCATTCAGGAACCACTAAATGGTGAGGAAGTTCATTTCAATGAATTCTCTGGACAACACTCACAGGAAAGGCTTCCCAAAGAGTGGCCAAAAGGTCACATGAAGCCAGGCCCATTGAACTGTACAATGTGAGGTCCATGTGTGTTTTGACTCTCAACTATGGCTGCCATGTTTTTCATAATAAAATCATGTGATATCCTGGCTGAGATTCCCAGTGCTCTGTGGAAAACCAACCTGGGAATAGATTTCAGATTCCAAGCGTGAATCTCATGCGTGGCCTCCTAAAATCCCAACTCAATTCATGGCAATACTACTCTGAGGTCAGTTCCAGAACTCAGTCTATAAGGGGAATCACCCAAGAGTGAAGCCCTGGTGGACCGAGTCATCTCTTCCAACTGCCACAAAAATGACCACAATTATAACCAAAACACTCCCACATGGCCCTCATTTTTTCCATATAGACATCCATCATAACTTCTGGCAAGAGTTTTCCATAAGTGGCGCAGCTCAAGACAGTGTCCAATATAAGCTTCCTTGTCCCTCATTTGCCTAAAGTAAGTGTGGCCTGGACACTCTTCCTGTCAACCAGGAGTGATCAAATAGGCCTGCCATTATTACTGCTCTGCTTCTACTATTTGAGGCCTACTGACTGTCAGGTATAGATTCTTTATGTGGTTTGTAGTCATGAGAAAACACTACCACATCTGCAGGGCTTTGAAGAACTCATTTTACCCAAGGGTCCATAATCACACTTGATGGAGGTCAGGAACCTAACAGAGGAAGGTGAGAGACTTCATCCACAATGACTGATCTTTTTGAATTTTGGTTATGGATGCACACATGGGATCTTTCTTTAGATCCATCAGGTACTGACAATCTAAGCCCCAGCTTCACCGAGAGCCAAGAGGCTGATTCAGACACATCCATTTCCAAAGAAATTAAGCAAAGAGCCACAGGTGATGCCCACTCATTTCCATTTGAATACTGTTTTCTTCAGGCTTCACAAAAAGGTGGCCTGAGCCAAAGACTTTCCTTACATTTAGGGCAACAGAAAAATAGGTAAGCAAATGACCCAAAGCAGCGTTTCTCCACTGAGACTTTCCTGGTCACAATGATATCTGAGTTTTCTGACATGCTCCCCTTCCCTTCAGCTCTCCAGTATATGGCCATGTGACAGAGCTTGGAGGTGCCACATAGCGTGGACACAAAACTCTGAGCCTATTCTGGAGAGTGTCGAGAATTCAGGAAGAAAACAGGAACTTAGAAAGATAGTAGGTTTTGCCCATTGATAAGGCTAGCCGCAATCCATTCATAAATTGGCAGTATGAATGCTGGGAAGCTTTCTACTAGACAGAACACATCCATGATGCATTCTTTTTCTAATACCAAGACCACAAACAGAGTGGGATACACAGTAATAGAAACACTCACCTTGTCAGAGGACATACTAGATAAAGTCCTCTCCAAACCAAACAAGTCGCCTTTCCTACATATTCTCAAACTCACACCCACACTCAAAAAGGCACCACCTTCCCCAAAGTAGGTCTGTGACTATCCGGAGTGTCCTATGATGGGTGGGATATACTATATTTCCACAAAATGCACTGTGCTGTCTCAGTTCTGGTCTCCTTGGCCAACTCTGTGAAGTTGTCAGAAGTCACTGGTGATCCACTACCTGCTTTCTCAGGAAAGGCCCCTCTTCTTAGCTTTCCTGGCATTTGGCCATCCTCACATTACTAGGAACCAAGAAAGACTGACTCTGTCCTTGGTTTACCCAAACAAGTGAGACCACTGGAACTGGGACTGGAACTGGCTGTGGTCTCCTGGCTTCCTGAATCCCAAGTTTAGAGAGTTCCATTACCAAGGAAGTTATGTGAGGTAACTTCCTTCAGGAAGTGAATGAAGTCACTGCCTTGGCAAACACTTTGTCCTAACAGTTGCTTCCAAGGGTCCCATGAGATGGAGGGTGCACCTACTTCCTGTGACATTTTCACAAGTTAGAATGATATATCAACCATAGGCACCTGGGAACAGCTCTCCACACAGGCTTGGTTTGGTCCATCTTCTCTACATTAAGAAGAGAGAGGCTGATTCAGACACATCCCTTCACCCTGACCAGGTTGTTTACGATGGAAGTTGACTTTTCCTCCCTCAGGTCCTTCATTGCTGCCTACATCTTCTCCATGGATTATTTCTGTATTGACCTTTGAGGTTCTCAGCAGGTGGAAGATCCCCTACACTCCTGATTGTAAGACCAACTCTGTCCTGCTTTTCTGTAAAGTTAGATTGAGGGAACAGTGTATGGTTGGGGTAATAACAGGTTCGATTTGGGTTAGGAATCATTCTGCATGATGAATAATGGCAATGGGAACCTGTGATATTTACAAGAATATATAGGTGAAATATAAGTATGAATACAGAAGTCTAGGTAAGATTTGAAGCCCAGAAGAGCATTGGGTCCATGATTGGGATACTTAGCTTTGAAATACCTTCTGCACAGATGTCTCAGATAAATCAATAAAAAATGGCATAGGACCTTGTAAATTGGATGATTAAATGTAGAAGAAAACATCCACTTAAAAAGGGTAGTTGGTAGGATTGGAAAGATAGTCAGTAGGTTTAGGAAGAAGAGTGAGTATAGGATTTGCTCCAAAAGTTCTTTAGCAATAGGGTTTCTGGTAGAGAATGAATGTAAATGTCAGCACATGTGATGAGTCAGTTACAATGATTAACTGGGGAAAATATATAGGGAAGCAGATATCAATAGAGACAGGAAGAAATCAAGCAAAGTATAAATTGAGTGATAGGATTAGACATTTTCAGCATGGTAGATGTTGAATATACAATCTTAGAAAGAAACAAATATTTAGCAACAATAGGATTGACATTTGAGAGCATTAGGCAATCTGGACTTGGATGTTTTTAGTAATCCATGCTCACTTTCCATTTAGGCTTTGGTACAATCATAAGTGTGAACTTTGCATTTTGTGTCCAGAATATTACTGTGATAAAGTGTATATGTAGATCAGGTGACATGAGTATTTCTTCCACCAATTATGTGGTCAATATGTTGAAGATGTATAAATTAGTATTGGGTGTACAAATAGGTCTACACTGTGTCTACAAATATTGATAGAATGAATGAATAGACAATACTGTGAATAAATAATATAACTGGTTCCAACTTTAAGTTATGGATTGAATTGATATCTTAAAATATACAGGAAATCTTATATTGATATACATACATTCATTACAACCATTTATAGATCTAATGGTAATATTAGGGTTATGATTTGTCATGAAGAGTGTGTGAGGTTTGCTTCAACATGATTATTGAAATCTAAAATGAAAAGTATTCTCATGAAAAGACCAGTCAAAAAACATGGAGGAATACATGTGTACTGAAGCAGGAAGTGATAGAAAGTGAAACAAATGCCTATAAATTTGCAAACTTGTGAATGAAATATTTATCCTATGATGTGCATAAACTGAAGAAATTGTCATGTAACATTGTTGAATAAAAATGAACGTCATAATACACATCATGTACCATAGTAATCTACTTGCATTGATGTTAAAGTTGGTCAGTTACTGTAGAAAAATTAGGACTTCTATGCACCATTCACTGAATTTAGATTTCAGTACTAGGAAACAATATGTATTTGAGGTGGATGAATATTTCTGAGAATAATTTTGTGAACATTTGATTATAAATCCACATACATGAATATGAATGCATTTAGGGATTGTATAATAAGACACATATATTTTATATTCTGAAAAATCTGGAGAGTGTGTGTGTATACACACACACACACACACACACACACACACACACACGCACATGCACAGACATTAAAAGGTAGCAATATATATGCAAATCGAAATTTATCATGAAATATATATCATTCACAGATCCAAAAATATTCATTTTACTGAACATGGATTTATGTATTATCTTGTTCAACTAGGAAGCTCACCCATAGTTTTAATTTTCAGTTCCAACAAAGTTCAGGAGGAGTGATCTCTTTTGACAATTTGTATCTGCCAAGTCTGCCACCTCACAAAAGTGTACATGTGTTACCAGGTAGGATTCTATATGTGAATACAAAAATACATGTGCTGAATAGGATACAGATAAAGGGAGACAGGAATTCACGTATTTGTTATCTTTAAATCACACGGAGAACTACTTCAATTTAATATTGACTTGATTTATAACACCTACCCTTTATCATACAAAAGGTAAGTCCAGCTATACACCATGCCTCCTCTGAACTGCTTGTATTTCTATTCTGTTTTGGTTATTTTGCTCCATCAATTTAGGATTGCCACAGTCTGGCTGGGCACAATTCAGGAGCCACTTGTCAAAAGCTAACTTTATTTTTAGAACCACACACTCCAAAAAATAGCTCCTCGGGAAAAACACTCAGAGCACAACTGCCACCACCGGCTTCCCACAAGCTCTCAACCTCCTCACTCCTCCTGCTCTTGAGGTCGATTGGCTGGGTTGTTTGAGCAGAGCCAAAATAGTCCCCCAAGAAGCAGCTCCATAATTTGAAAGGGTGGGGAAACAGCCCAATGGGCATCACCGAAGAGGAGCCAATCAGCTAGATGTTGCTGGGGCTGCTGTGAGCCAACCATCAGCTGGCAGTCTGAAAGTTTGCTTTGGCCCCTTGGGCTGTGGCTCTCAACATATAACCCTCTCTGTTTAAACAACAAGCATGTGGCTTAGGGACCGTGCCTGCCTTAGGTTGTCCAATAGTACATATGGTCCTTACCCATTATCGAATGAGCTGACCTCAAGGTGTCAGCCTCCTGTCTTAGATTGGTACCATTGTAATTGGATCTTACCCATCACTGACTACAGGTCCAGTATACATCCACACCTGTGGAGAGGTCTTTGTACCAGGGGCGGGTGAGGTTCTTTGCCTCATCTCTGTTGGCACCCAAATTTTAGCTGAACGACCATGACAAGCAGAAGGGAGGAAGATACACCAAGGCAATTGATGGCTCTTTTTGAAAAAATTGTACCACCGATGACATCATCAGAGAAATACCCCAACACTACCACAAGTCGCTGCACCAACAGATAGTTCACAATGCATGCAGGTGAGTTCACAATGCATACAAGTGATACATAGTCCAGGCAAGTTCTGCAAGCAGTTCAGTGATGGCTATTGCAGAAGCTGTAGATTGGTTTTATCTTTGTCTTCACATGCACTGGGATGAAGTTAGAAATTCTGGCAACAATGCCTAAAGAAAGAATTATGTAACATTCCAAAAGGCACTAAAAGAAAACAATTTTCTTAACAATTTACATTGTCTCGAAGAGAATTATTAAATATAATGCAAAGAAAAGGTGGATCCAACATGGCGGCGGCAGAGAGGCTGCGCTTTTAATGCACTCACAGTGATGGGGTCATAAAGTCGCAAGGATAACTCTTGGATTCTACCATCGGAGATTCTCCTAGCAAAATTCCACTGAAGGGCGACCGCCCGGGAGCTACTAGAATTTTTTTGAAGCGTCTGTGTGACCCGGACGAGCGGGACCCTGCCACTAGACGCGGAGTTCGAGATTCACCAGCCACAGTCCGCGCACCGCGGGCACAGCTGCAGATCCATCCACCCGCCCGCAGCCAAAGTGACTGGGTCCTGCTAGACGCTGAGACACAGCTTGGCAGAAAGAAGTCTTTAGCCAAGCCTCCACGCGCCAGGAGCTGAGGCGAACCGGGCCGGGCCAGTCCCACCCCTCCCCTCGGTCAATCCGGCAAGAAGCCTGGGGCCCGCCATAGCAGAGAGTTGACGTCATCGGAGTTCGGCTGGCGAAATTCCTTCCCAGCAGAATCCACTTTAGCAGGTGCGTGACTCCCCATACTGATACAAGCAGCCAGGAAACTTCATTGACTTCTCAGGGGTCATGTCCGTAGGGAAGCAGAGGGGAGCCCAGACCCCAAGGCCCCCATATCACCAGCGGTTACCCCTAAGGTCTTAGCCGCCAGTTTACCACAGCACTGAGGCTTAAAAGGGACACTCGGTGGGGCTGCAAGTGTAACTAGATCTCTGGAGAATCACTTCTGGGAAACAGGACCTGGCTGGCAGGCTCACAGGAGGAAGGGGGTTAAGAGCTGGAGAAGTGAAATGGCTCTGGACTGACAAGTCTGAGAAACCCCCAGAAGACGCCGTACAGGGATAGCTCTCGGCAGGTAGAGAGCAGACACTCCGCTTGGAAGGCACAGCTCTGCCTACTGGAAGAGAAGAAGGTGGATCTCTAAGACTTTAATTTTTTTGTTGTTGTTGTTGTTGCTGTTGTTGATATTTTTTTCTCTCCGTCTTCTCTCCCTGTTCCTTTCCCCCCTTTTCCTTCTCTCTTTCTATCCCATTTCAAGTTTTATTGTTCTTTTCATTCCCCTCTAATCTATCTCTCCCTCTATCATTTTTTCTTTTTAAGAGCACCTTCATTCTCGTACCGCCCAACTCTCATCCCAAGCATTACATCTTCCTTTGTGTGTAATTGTCTAAATGCAAATAGGTGAATGTCTCGAGGCTGTCTATAAGACTCCTAAATACCTAGCTACTACCAACACCCTGATCCAATTGCCTGGTAGTATCCACCTTCAGTGGAGCAATCTTCTAAAGTAGAAAAGTCATACTAACCATTGTACCACCAGAGCACCCAACCTAAACATATAGTCCTAAGAACAAACAGCAAATCATTATATGCATACAGAACCTAGAAGCCTTATATGAATTGAATGAATCAGCTTTAAAGTAAAACAAATCCCAAAATTTCTAGGCATAATCTCCCACCACAAAAGAGAGACAACAGAGATATACAAAGCCAAAACAAATGTATAGGAGAAAGCAGTTACAAAGCAGTCAAACAGAGCTGGAAAGCAACGTGAACAATATGAAAAAACAAGGGAAAAAAGGGTTACGAACAATGCAGTACAATCTAAATATACAGGAGGACCTAGAAGAATCAGAAATATGGACAGGGAAAGAAATCAAGGCATTCCTAATTCAGATGGAACGGAATATTAGAGAAGACATGAGACAGCAAATCCAAGCATTGAAAGTATATTTTGAAGAGGAACTAACCACACAAATTAAATCCACAAAGAATGAGCTTTATCAGGAGATAGAGGTGTTAAAAATAATCAAGTTGTAATCATAGAAATGCAAGAAACCGTAAATCAGATTAAAAGTGCTAATGAGAATATTACAAACAGACTAGATCAAGTAGAAGTCAGAACATCAGATAATGAAGACAAAGTATATCAACTTGAAAAGAATATAGTCAACACAGAAAAGATGCTGAAATCAAACATATAACACAAAACACAAGTGTGCACACATAATATAATACATACAACACATGACATAATATTAAAGGCCTTATGACTTTTTACAGGTGAAATCTCCATTGCAATGTCTAAAAACTCTATTGTCCAAAAATAGAACTGATCAGCAAAACATTAACCTAGGTCTGTATGAGCTAAAAAAAAAAACAAAATAAAACTTCATGATATGAGAAAGGGCAATAATAAAATAGATGTTGAAAAAAACATTCTGGTTCTGTCACAGATGTAAGAACAGCCAAACTGGAGTTCTGAATATCAGCTCTTATTGATTTGAGCCAAATCATCTTATTTTTGGTCTGTAGAAATCTCTTTAGTTAATCTCTCTGGAATCCAAATTGGCTACTCTTCTCCCTGTAGAAACACAAAAACAGACCCCGGACTCCAGACAATTACTGGGTCAGGACCTTTCCATTGTTCTGTTAGAATATCCTTCCAAAGTACCTTGGGCTTATGTACATTATTTGGACATATATGCCTTTCTGCAGCGCTAAGCCCTGATGAACCCAAATTTAAAAAGTTTAGAGTAAAAGGGTTATTTTAAGTTTATCTTTGGGGAATATATACCCCTTCCCAATTCCTTCTTTTTGCTTTAATATGTATGTTTTAATAGTTTGATGTGATCTTTCAACTATGCCTTGTCCCTGTGGATTGTATGGGATTCCTGTTATATGAGTAATGCCAAATGATGAGCAAAATTGTTTAAAAGAGGTAGAAATATAACCAGGGGCATTATCTGTTTTTAACTCTTTTGGAACACCCACAGTGGCAAAATTTTGTAAGCAATGAGCTATAACATCTTTAGTTTTTTTCTCCAGCAAGAAGGGAGACCATCAAAAATCCAGAAGAAGTATCAACTGTAACATGCAAATATTTTAATTTTCCAAATTCTGGCAAGTTTGTGACGTTCATCTGCCAAATATGGTTAGGTATCAATCCTCTAGGATTGACTCCAAGATTAACTTGTGGTAAAAAGGTCACACAATTTTGACATTGTTTTATTATTTGTCTAGCTTGTTCCTTAGTTATTTTGAAATGCTTTTGTAAAGTATTAGCATTGACATGGAACTTTTTATAAAAATTTATAGCTTCTTCTAGTGTAGAGAAAATATGTATGTATGTCATGTGTTGTTTTATCTACTAAATAATTGCCCAAACTAAGGGCTCCAGGCATTCCTGTATGTGTCCTGAAATGTCCTATAAAGAACGGATCTTTCCTGTCCCAGATTAGACTTTGTATAGTGGAAAGCAAAGAGAAAAGAGTAGAGGAAGGGGAAATCCTTCCACCATCTTCAAGTGATACTATAGCAATAACTATATACTGATTATCGGAAAATAAATTAATTACAGATGCTTTAAGCATCACAAAAGCTTGTAATACTGCATTAAGCTCTACATTTTGAGCTAATTGTTTTCATACTAAAAATGTAAAAGTTTGATCAGGTGTAACTATTACTGCTATACCATTATTTGACCCATCAGTGAATATATTTGTAGCATTTATAATAGGTGTTTTTCTTCTCATTTTTGGAAAAATTACATGATGTGATGACCAAAAAGACAATAAAGGATTAGATGGTAAGTGGTTATCAAATGAAACATTAGATTTGCACATGATTATTGCCCAAGTATTTAACTAATTATCTAACTCATCAATTTGATTCATAGTATATGGAGTAATAATTTTATTGGAAGACATTCCAATCAGTCCCTTTGCTGCTTTTATTCCTTTGAGAATTAATTGTCCTAAAGCCTCAGTATACCTAGTAAGAATAGTGTTAGGAGAACAAGATAAATGTATTCATAATAATGGACCTTCTTGCCAAAAATACTTCTGTAGGAATATTTTTTTGGTGGTAGTACAATAAATAATAAAGGCATTCTTAAATCAATTCTATCCAAATGAATATTTTCCATACATTTTTCAATGATTTTTAATGCCTTTCTTGCTTCAGGTGTTAACATTCGGGGTGCATTTGGATCTGATAGACCTTTTAGGATATCAAATAAAGGTTCAAACTCTCCTGTTGGTATACCTAGATAAGGCCTTATCCAATTTATGTCTCCTAATAACTTTGGAAAGTCATTTGAGTTGATCTATTTGTATTTGAATTTTTGGTGGATGGACCATGATTGAGGATAAAAGAACTTCTAAATAATTAATTGAAAAATTTAATTGTACTTTATCTATTGCTATCTCTAGTTTATAATTTTTTAATAAGTTTGTAAGTGTGGCATAACATTCTAGCAATGCGTTTTTAGCTTTCTGTGCTAATAATACACCATCCATATAGTGAAATATTTGTATTTCAGGATTTTGATTTCTAAGTGGCTGGATTAATTTGTTAACATAAATTTGACACATAGTTGGACTGTTAGCCATCCCTTGAGGGAGTACTTTCCATTTGGATCTCTGATCAGGAACTTCATGATTCAGTGCAGGGATAGTAAATGCAAACCATGGACTATCCTCAGGATGAATTGCAATTGAATAAAAACAATCATTAATATCTATAATTAAAACATACCAGGTTTTTGGCAAAGCAGTACATTGAGGAATTCCCAAATGAGCAGGTCGCATAATAACCGTCTCATTATTAATGGCTCTTAAATCTTGCAATAATCTCCATTTACCAGATTTCTTTTTGATGACAAAAATGGGAGTATTATGGGGAGATACAGACAGTTGTATATGTCCTTCCGCTAATTGTTGTTTTACCAGGTCATGGGTTGCTTGTACCTTTTCTTTAGTCAGGGGCCACTGAGGAACCCATACTGGTATTTCTGATTTCCAAGTAGTTTTTATTGTCTTAGTGGCCCTTTCTTAAAATCCAACCCATGTCTGTCTGTTCTTTGATCTATTTGTATTGGGGCTGCTATACCTTGTTCTTGTTTTTCTAATCTTTTTCCTTTCCTAAAACCTTGTCTAACCATAATTGTGGGTACATTTTGATTGATGTTATTTGTTAATGTCAAACCTAATCGATCTAGGACATCTCATCCCCATAAATTTATGGGAAGATGATCCATACATATGGCTGTTTAGTTCCTTCACATCCTTCAGGATCCTTCCAATCTAATACCATTGCTCTTCTATGGGGATTAGTCACCAATCCTAGGCCTTGAAGCATTTGAGTGTATTGTTGTAATGGCCAATGTTTTGACGAGAGATGATGCTAAGTTCTTGATGAGAGATGATGCTAAGTTCTGCATCTGTATCCAATAACCCATTAAATTCATGTCCTTGAATATTTAGTTTTAGCATGGGGCGAGAATCTAAATTTAAAGAAACATAGCCCAATCTACACGTGTGGAGCCTAATCCCTTGGAACCTCTTTCTACAGCATGACTGAAAAATTTATCATGTAGGCTTGGTATTATTAGTAACTGTGCTATTCTGTCTCTTGGTGAAATTACAGATATACCCTTTGGAGAACTGGCTATAATTTTTAATTCACCTTCTATGGTCTACAAGCACGGACACAGAGAGATAAACAGACATAGAAACAGTTGCCTTGCCAAAGGACTTACTAGACACAGTTCACCCCAAACCAAACATTCTGCTTTTCCTACCTATTGTCAGAACATGATACAAAACCACAAACTCACACCCATACCCACAAGTCACCTCCTTCCCCAAAGTAGGTCTGTGACTATCCAGAGTTTCCTCTGACTGGTGCGCCATAATATTTTCCCACGAAATGGCCGGTACTGTCTCAGATCTGGTCTCCTTGGCCAACTCTGTGAAGTTTTCAGGAGCCAGCTATTTCCTGCTTTCTCAGGAAAGGCTCCACTTCAGAGCTCTCCTGGCATTTGGCCATCCTCACATCAGTATGTACCAAAAAAGACTGACACTGTCCTTAGTAAATCCAAACAATGAGCCCACTGGGACTGAGACTGGGACTGGCTCTGTGTCCCGCGCTTCCAGTACAGAGAGTTCCATCACCAAGTAAGTGAGGTAGGTCACTGCTGGCTTGTGGGAAGCCGGTGATGGCAGTTGGGTTCTGAAGGTTTTCCTCAGGAGCTGTTTTGTTTGGCATGTGTGGTTCTTAAAATAAAGTTCGTTTCTTTTGTCAAGTGGCTCCTGAATTTTGCCCAGCCAGACTGTGGCATTTGGAGGACCTCAAGGGGAATGAGTGAGGGTAAGTGATAAGGTAAACTGCTCACCTCTGAAGGCAGGGCGAGAGGATGGGAAGCCATTTTAAAATTCCTCTTTTGTTTTGCTTCACTTTTGTTTTAAGTTGCCTGTCCCTGGAGATGGGTAAGATGGAAGAAAAACCACTCACATCTGAGGAACTGATTGAGAGAAAAAAGAGATGGACATTTCAGGAGGATAGAAAAGCTATTATAATGATTTTCTGTTGTTCCACTTTTGTTTCATTCTGGTTCAGTTTTGTTTGGCGATATCTTCTTGGGTTGTATTATAGTTATAGTAGAAATATTCAAGTAAAAGAGAAGGTTTCTCAAGCTAGTCAGACAGAGATAAAAATTCAATTAAAAGAGAAGGTCTCTCTAGCTAGTTAGACAGAGGAAAAAAACAGGTGATTGATCCTGATAATGTGTCTGAATCAGCCTCTTGGACCTGTGTGAGGCTGTGGCTTAGATTCTCATCACCTGATGGATCATTCCGTGTGTGAATCCATACCCAAAATGGCCAAATGAGCAGTCCCTGTGGATGAAGTCTCTTGCCTTCCTCTGTAAGGCTACTGACCTCCATCAAGTGAGAATACACATCCTTTGTGTCAAATGAGTTCTTCAAAGCCCTGGAGAGTCTAGCACATAGGTTCTTTGGTTTTCTCATGACTCCAATTCACATAAAAATATCTATACCTGACAGTCAGTAGGCCTCAAATTGGAGAAGCAGAGGTGTATTAAGGGCAGGCCTATTTGATCACACCTGGTTCACAGGAAGGGTGTCCAGGCCACCATGACTTTAGGCAATGAGGGGCAAGAGAGCTTATTTTGGACACTGTCTTGGACTTCGCCACTCATGTAAACCTCCAGACAGAACTTAGTATGAGAGTGTATATATGGAAGAAGATGAGGACCATGTGGGAGTGTTTTGGTTTTAATTGTGGTCATTTGTGTGGTAGTTGGAAGATATGACTGGGTACACCTGGGCTGAACTCTGGTGTGATTCCCCTTAAAGACTGAGTTCTGGAACTGACTTAGAGAAGTGTTATCATGAAATATGTTGGGATTTCAGTTGGTCACGCATGAGAGTCGCCCTTGGAAACCGAGATCTAGTCCCAGGTTTGCTTTCCACAGAGCACTGGGAATCTCAGCCAGGATATCACATGGTTTTATTCTGAAAGACATGGCAGCCATATTTGAGAGTCAAAACACAAATGGACCTCACATTGTAGACAGCAATAGCCCTGGCTTCCTGTGAAACTTTGGCCACTCTTTGGAAGCCTTGCCTGTGAGATTTCTCCAGAGATTTCATTGAAATGAGCTTCCTCACCATTTAATTGTTCCTGAATGAAGTTAAACACACAGTGCCTCCAACATCATTCTTGAAAAATGGCTAGATAAATACCATGAAATTTTTGAAATTCCCATGACCATGAAAATGGTGTAGAACAGAGATGCCAGTAAGCTGGAGCCTGATGTGAAGTGGGCCTAGAAAAGTCGTGTGCAGGTGTGTGATAAAATATCTTTGGTGGGGCCATGTGGATCTGCCATTGGCTTCCAAATGGCTTGTGACTGACATGGTGCACTCAGCAGACCCTTCTATGTAAAGGCATCTTGTTATATGGAGAGTTTTCAGGGCAATGTTCAGAATCAGATTGCTATGGTCAAGGATGGGATTGAAGCCTGGTTGGTGCATTATCCTGCAGACCCTGACACACCACACGTGACAGAACTCCCTTTAGCACTGTGTCCCAGTTGTACTCCTTGTATTTTGTGAAGCAAATACCAAACTCACATTGCAGCAGCAAGAAACACATCGACAAGTGGAGGATTGCCGGATGGCTTTACAGTCCACACGGAAAGATTTTCCCCCCAGTGGCCACAGTTTACCTACAAAGAGAGAATTCAGCACTGCTGCCTCATGTTCATTAGAAAATAAGAAACCATGTCCTCCAGGTCACTTAGATACATACCTAGCTTTGATGGTCTCTCTACAAAAAAAGCTAAAACTCCTGACAACAACAAATATTTCAAGTGCCCAAACTCAGAGGCAGTTTCACCAGAAGTTTTAGTCCAGCAGAGCTCCATTTTTGTGGAGTATTTACCTGTCCCTTACTTTTGGAAACTCCTCTGCCACCTTCAAGGTTGTGAACTCTTGAGCATATTACATTCCAGATATGTATTCACAGATTTTCTAACTCTTCCACTCTAATTGTGTTTTACTTGGGGTGAAGGTAAAGTCAAGGCATTGTTCTGGATTAGAGTGCGAAGATTTTTGTGAAGCACATATTTACATACACATTGGATTCATTTTCCTATTTTCCATTCAAAATGTTGAATGGCTGACACTAACCCATACCCTACTAGACTCTGACTACTAATTCTAATATGATGGAGAAAAATAACCAAAACCGAATAGAAATACAAGCAGTTTAGACGAGGCATAGTGTATTGCTGGACTTGCCTTTTGCATTATACAGGGTAGGACTTATAAATCTAGTCAATATTTTGTTGAAATAGTTCTCCATGTGTTTTTAAAGTTAACAAATAGATGAATTCCTTTCTGCATTTCTCTGTAGCCAATTCAGCACATGTAATTTCATATGCACATATTGAATCATTCCTGTTATCACATGTACATTCTTGTGAGGTGGCTGACTTTGCAGATACAAATTGGGAGAAGAGATCACTCCACCTAAACACAGTTGGAAGTGAAAATTCAACCTATGGGTGAGCTTCATAGATGAACAACATGATAAATAAAATCATGTTCAGTATAATGAATATTTTTGGATCAGTGGATGATATACATTTCATGATGAATTTCGATTTCCATATATATTGCTACTTTTTAATGTCTGTGTGTGTGTGTGTGTGTGTGTGTGTGTGTGTGTGTACACTCTCCAAGTTTTTCATAATATTAAATATATGGGTCTTAATGTACACTCCATAAATTCATTCGTATTCATGTATGTGGATTTATAGTCAAATATTCAAGAGATTATTCTCAGAAATATTCATCCACCTAAAATACATATTTGTTTCCTAGAACTAAAAACTAACTTCTGTGAATGGTGCATACGAATCCTAATATTTCTACAGTAACTGACCCAGTTTAACACCAATGCAAGTAGATATTTATGGAACGTGATGTGTATTTTGATGTTCATTTTTAGTCAACACTTGTACATTACTATTTCTTCAGTTTATGCACATCATAAGATATATATTTCATACACAAGTTAGCAAATTTATAGGCATTTGTTTCACTTTCAATAACTTCATTCTTCAGAACACATGTATTCCTCCATGTTTTTTGACAAGACTTTTCATGAGACTTCTTTCTAAACACATTATATTCGATTTCCATAATCACTTTTGAAGCAAAACTCACACACTCTTCATGATGAAATATCACCCTAATATTACCATTAGAAGTATAACTGGTTGGAATGAATGATTTAATATCAATATAAGATTTTCTGTATATTTTCAGATATCAACTCAGTCCATTATTTAAAGCGGACCAATTATATTATTTATTCACAGTATGGTCTATTCTTGCATTATCTCTATATTCTTAGACAGATACTACACCACATTCTACCCCCAATACTCATTTATACGTCTTCAAAATATTGTTCCCAGAAATGGTGGAAGAAATACTCATGTCACCTGATCTACATATACATTTTATCACAGTAATATTCTGGAAAATAAAGCAAAGGTCACACTTATGATTGTACCAAAGTCTAAATTTAAAGTGAGCATGGATTTCTAAAAAGATCCATGTCCAGGTTGCCTAATTCTCTCAAATGTCAATCCAATTGTTGACTACATACTTGTTTCTTTCTAAGATTATATATTCAAACTCAACCCTGTTGAAAATGTCTAATCCTATCACTCACTTTAAACTTTGCTGATATCCTAATGTCTCTATTGATATAGGCTTTCCTTCATAATTTCCCAGTTCATCATTTTGACTGTTCATTTGTGCTGACATTTACATTCACTCTCTACCTGAAACCCAATTGCTAAATAACTTTTGGTCCAAATCCTATACTCACTCTTCTTTCTGAATCTACTGACTATCTCCCAAATCCTACTGACTATCCTTTTTTGAATGGATGTTCTCTTCGACATTCAATCATTCAAGGTACAAGGTCCGATGCCATTGTGTATTGATTTATCTGAGACATCTGTGCAGGACATAATTCAAAGCTAATTCTCCAAATCAAGGGCCCAATCCCTTTCTGGGCTTCAAATATTACTTAGATTTCTGTTTTCATACATATATTTCACCTCTATATTTTTATAAATATTGCAGATTTCCAATACCATTATTCATCCAGCAAAATGATTCCTAACCCAAATCGAACAAGTAATTAACCCAAACCATATACTATTCCCTCATTCTAACTTTATAAAAGAGCAGGGAAAGTCTTGGTCTTACAATATAGGAATGTAGGGGATATATCACCTGCTGAAAACCTCAAAGGTCCATGCAGAAATAATCCCTGGAGAAGATGTAGGCAGCTATTAAGGACCTGAGAGAGCAAAAGTCATCTTCCATGGAAAACAACCCTGTCTGGAGAGGGGTTGTTTCTGACTCAGTGTCTCTGTTCCTAATGTACAGAAGATGGACCAATCCAGGCCTGTGTGGAGAGCTGTTCATGGGTGCCTATGGGTGATATACTATTCTAACTGGTGAGAGTGTCACGGGAAATACGGACAGCATCTATCTCATGGGACCCTTGAAAGCAACTGTTAGGAAAAAGTGGTTGCAAAGGCAGTGACCTCATTCAGTTCCTGAAGGAAGTGACCTCATCTCTATTCCTTGGTGATGGAACTCTCTGAACTTGTGATCCAGGAATCCAGGCACCCAGAGCCAGTCCTAGTCCCAGTCCCAGTGGGCTCACTTGTTTGGCTATTCCAAGGACAGAGTCAGTCTTTCTTGGTATCTATTGATGTGAAAATGGCCAAATGCCAGGAAAGCTTTGAAGACTGGCCTTTCCAGAGAAAGCAAGTAGTGGCTTACCACAGGCTCCTGACAATTTCACAGAGTTGGCCAAAGAGACCAGATCTGAGACAGGACAGGCCATTTTGGAGGTACATAGTAAGGCTCACCAGTGAGAGTACACTCCGAATAGTCACAGACCTACTTGGGGGAAGGCGATGCCTTTGTGGTTTTTGTTGTGTGTTTGTGGTTTTATCTCATGTTCTGAGAAAAGGTAAGAAAGGTGGTTTGTTTGGTTTGGAGTGAACCGTTTCTAGTAAGTGATTGGACAAGGCAAGTGTTTCCATGTCTGTGTATCCCAATGTGTCTGTTGTTGCAGACATTATAAAAGAGAATGCATCAATGTATGGGTCCTGTCTAGTAGAAAGCTTCCCAGCATCAATCATGCCCAATTCATGAATGGACTGTGGCTTGCATTATCGAAGGGCAACACCTACAAACTTCCTTAGTTCCTGTTTTCTTCCTGAATTCTGGCTACACTCAAGAATAGGCTCATGGTTTTGTGTTCAAGATATTTACCACCTCCAAGCTCTGTGATATGGCCATGTACTGGATAGCTGAAGGGAATGGCGAGCATCTCAGAAAACTCAGATATCAGTGTGACCAGTAAAGTCTCAGTGGAGAAACCCTGCTATGGGCCTTTTGCTTACCTATTGTTCTTTTGCCCTGAATGTCAGGAAGGGCTTTGCCTCACGCCACACATTTGTGAAGCCTGAAGAAACCAGTTTTCAAATGGAAATGAGTGGGCATCACCTGTGGCTCTTTGCTTAACTGCTTTGGAAAGGGATGTGTCTTAATCAGTCTCTTGGCCCTGTGTGAGGCTGTGGCTTAGATTACCAACACCTGGTGGATGTAAAGAAAGATCCCATGTGTGCATACAAAATCAAAATGGCAAAAATTGCAGTCATTGTAGATGAAGTCTCTCGCCTTTCTCTGTAAGGTTCCTGACCTCCATCAAGTGGGAATAGGGATCCTTTGGGTCAAATGAAGTCTTCAAAACCATGCAGAGGCTAGTCCATAGGTGCTTCGGTTTTTTCTTGACTCCATTTCACATAAAGAATCTAAATGCCAAAGTCAGAATGCCTCAAATTGGAGAAGTGGAAAAGTATTAATGGCAGACCTGTTTGATCACTCCTGGTTCACAAGAAGGGTGTCCAGGCCACCGTGACTTTAGTCACACACACACACACACACACACACACACACACACACACACACACATATATATATATATATATACTCCCCAGATTTTTTAAAATATGAAATGTGTGTCTTATTTTACACTCACCAAATTCATTCATATTCATATACGTAAATTTATAATCAACTTTCCAAAGATTATTCTTAGAAATATTCATTCACCTGAAAAACATATTTCTTTCCTATACTGAAAAGTAACTTCAGTGAATGATGCACACAAATCCTAATATTTCTACAGTACCTGACCCAGTTTAACATCAATGCAAGTAGAGTCCAATCGGACATGATGTGTATTTTGACGTTCATTTTTATTCACCACTGGTAGATTACTATTTCTTCAATTAATGCACATCATAGGATATATATTTCATCCACAAGTTAGAAAATTTATAGGCATTTGTTTCACTATCAATCACTTCCTGCTTCAGAGCACATGCATTCCTCCATGTTTCTTGACTGGTCTTTTCATGAGAAAAAGGATGGACAAGGCAAGGTAAGGCAACTAAGATAGCACCGAAGACACGGAAACAGTCCTATTTGGTTACAACCGGATTTAGAGGGCATTGCTTCTGTTGTAATCATTTAATCCCCTGCACCCCAAGTTTAAATTGTTTCAGAATTTTGTACCCAACATGTAAGGGAGGGGCTCAGAAGTTCACAGTCTGCAGAAGTTCATAAAAAGCAGTTTTTGTTTCTGTTTTTTTTTTCTCTGTTCTGGGCAAGTTAACGTTTTAAGGACACCGGGAATGGGGCAGAGCTATTTTCTTCTCTTTTTTTTTTTCTCTCTGCCAGCTGTTACCATGAAGCCCAGTTGGTAACTTCTTTATCTTAGAAATGTAGCCATCTCTGTGAAGCCCCAGCTCAAGCTCAGAGGCCTTGTTTACATATTGCCAGCATTGTGACTGACTCTTTCCAAACACATTATTTTTGATTTCCATAATTACTTTTGTAGCAAAACTAACATATCTTCATGATAAACCGTAACCCTAATATTAATATTAGATGTATCATTGGTTGGAATGAATGATTGTATATCAATATAAGATTTCCTATATATTTTCAGATATCTATTCAATCTGTTATTTAATGTGGAACCAGTTATATTATTTATTCACTTATGGTCTATTCATGCATTATCTCTATATTCAATGACACAGTGTACACCTTTTTGTACCCCCAATACCCATTTATATGTCTTCAAAATATTGCTCCCAGAAATAGTGGAAGAAACACTCATGTCACCACATCTACATATACATTTTATCACAGTAGTATTCTGGAGACAAATGTAAAGGTCACACTTGTGATTGTACCAAAGCCTAAATGGAAAGTGAACATGGATTACAAAAAACATCCATGTCAAAGTTGCCTAATGCTCTCAAATGTCAATCCCATTGGTGACTACATTTTGTTTCTTCTTAAGATTATATATTCTAACTCAATTCTGTTGAAAATGTCTAATTGTATCACTCACTTTATACTTTGCCTGATTTTGTAATGTCTTTATTGATATCTGCTTTCCTACATATTTTCCCCACTTCATTATTGTGACTGTTCACATGTGCTGACATTTACATTCACTCTCTAACCGAACCCCTATTGCTAAAGATATTGTTTTCCAAATCCTATACTCACTCTTCTTCTTAAACCTACAGACTATCTTCTTAATCTTACCGACTATCCCTTTATGACTGGATTTTCTCTTCTACATTCAAACATCCAAGTAATGTTCCTGCAAGCGTTGGAGGAAGAGATCACCAAGAGAGTGTCTCATGTAACAGCAAGGGGTTAATTGGGGGTCCAGCAAGCTGGGGCTCAGAGCTCACATGAATAGAGCAGAGAGCCCTGAGAACAGCTTAAGCAGAGCTTATATACTTTCCTTGGAGAGGGCAGGGACGGAAATTTATTGATGGGTCAGAGCGAGTGGGCGGTTAGTGTGAAAGTGGGTGAGGGAATACATTCTGCAATTTGGCAGTTGGGGACAGCACAATCTGGGAACAAGATTACAAACAGTTCTCAAGATTTCAACAGTGTTTTGTTAAGCATACAGAAAAACAGGAAGTTACAAGTACCTTTTTTATTAACCTTTCATTCACATTTCTTCTTCTTGCTACTTTTAATCATAAAAGTGATTATTGGGGCGTGTCACATTCTATGTCTGCTAGTGGGGTATTACCATAAGTTTAACTTGTCCAATTTGAGCTTGGAGTAAAGAAATTACATGGTTGAGCAAACAGGGTTTTATAGTTAGAAATTATATGAGGATTATTATTGGACAGGCCAGGGTTGATAAAAGCGTAGATAACCAGGGGGACTGTGTGAACCAAGACTCAAACCACCCTTTTTGGGCCTCTCTCTCTCATTGACGCTTTTCAAGGCATCCTTTTATTTTACTCATAGGTTTTTTTTACAACCTCAGTATGGTCGGCATCAGAACAACATTCTTATATCAATGCAGCACAAAGGCCCCCTTCTCTCATGAAGAGGAGGTCCAACCCTCAACTGGTGTGTAAAACAAATTCAGATACAGATGTTAAAGATTCCTGCAAAGCTGTGATGGAGGTTTCTATTATCTTTAAGTTTTGCTCTCTTGCTGCTTCTATTTGGGTCATTTGTTGTGTACCATGGAGCAGGGCAGTGGTTCCTGTGATTACCCCTGAAGCAACTCCAATTCCTAATATGATGGCTAAAGTGAGGGATATATGTTCCCAGTGGAACCGGGTTGTATGCCCCCCTGTTTGAACTTCAAATGAACCTGGGTCATTATAGAGCAATCTGGGACACATCTTCACCATTACACAATTAATCAAATCTGTTGACCATTTCATGAAAACATAAACAATGTTTAAGTATATAGAATTATACTGTTGTAGGGACGGACAAGGCATGGCACTTAAGATAGCACCAGGGGCTGGGGATGTGGCTCAAGCGGTAGCACACTCGCCTGGCATGCGTGCGGCCTGGGTTCGATCCTCAGCACCACATACAAAGATGTTGTGTCTGCCAAATACTAAAAAATAAATATTAAAATTCTCTCTCTCTCTCCCTCTTTCTCACTCTCTCTCACTCTTTCTTTAAAAAAAAAAAAAAAAAAAAAAAAAAAAAAAAAAAAAAAAAAAAGATAGCACCAAAGACAGGGAAACAGTCCTTTTTGGTTGCAACCGGATTCAGAGGGAATTGCTTCTGTTGTAATCAATTAACTCCCTGAACCCCAAGTTTAGGTAGTTTCAGAATTTTGTACCCAACATGAAAGAGAAGAGACTCAGAAGTTCACAGTCTGCAGAAATTCAAAAAAAGAAGCTTTTTTTTCTGTTTTCTCCTCTATTGTGGTCAAGTTAACTTTTCAAGGACACCTGGGAGGCAGAGAGCTTTTTTTTTTCCTTTTCTTTTATCCCCCTGCCAACTGTTACCATGGAGCCCAGTTTGTAACTTTTTATCTTAGAAATGTAGCCATCTCTGTGAAGCCCCAGCTCAAGGCCAGAGGCCTTTTTCACACATTCTGTGAAAAACTATTAAGGGGGTGTCTAGCTTAGGAGTGCTGATTTTTCCAGCCAGTAGCCAAGTAGAACAGGGCAACAGAAAAAGAGGAAGTTAATCTACACTGACTCATTTATAGAGACTCTTTTGCTGAAAGTCCTAAAGTCAGCCATGGTGAAGACTTCTGGAGAAGTTCAGTGAAGATTTTTCTGTGGGCCTGGTACAGAGGGGGAAGACGGGGAAGGCGGGGGGTGAGAGCAGCTCCGTGGATCTGAGAATAAGGAAGGAGAAATGTAAAAGAATAATGGGAAAGGGTTTTGGGATTTTCCTAGCAACATAAATTGAGCAGTAGAACCGGTAGATCAGAAAGGAAGACAGGAGTGAGTATCCCAAAAAGCCTGTGAGGGACTTTAAATTCTTAGTAACCTGTTTTCAGTGATGACAAAGAAACTTTAAAGGCCATTTTCATTACATCTTCGATAGGGGTCTGAGGGTTCTCCTAAGCTGGTTTGAGCTTTGGGTTAGGTGGTAAGAGGATCTGGTGGGACCCGGTGTGGGCACTGACAGGAAAAGAGAGAAGTGAGTGGGTGGATGGGTACCTCAGTACCTGCTACCTCAGCAAGGGGGCAATGCTCTGAGAACCAGCAGAGGTTTCGGTTTTTGATCTAGTAATTGGAGAATAGAAATCAGGTTTCCTGAGGTGGGACTGACAGCAGAGAGTATGGAGCAGAAGGCTGAGTTTGAGGAACTATTGGAGAAGCATAGTTCAGGATGTGAGCGAAAGAGGAAAAAGGCCTTCACATAGGGGAATTTCCTTTCACCCTTTTGAGCACTTGCAGAAGTTAAAAAGGTCACACAGAATTTGAGGATCTAGAGACTCCTCTGGGGGCCATCAGTTTGGGTTGTCTAAGTGGTAATATGGCCAATGCTGTGTACTGAATTTGATGAGGATTTTGGGTTCCACCAGGCAGCCCCTGTATGCTCAAATCCCAATGACTTACAGAAGAAGTCGGCTTTTCCCCCACACAGCCATGGCGGTTTGTGGCTTTGATAGTCTGCCGGGCAAACATACTATTATAGGCTAGCCAACCTGCATCTGGCTTGCCTGTCCCTACAACCATAATGTTTGTTTCCATTATCTATGGTACGGAAAGGATTTAATGGAATTTTAATGGGATCCTCTTCATCAGGGATATTCTAATAGGAAAGACCTATTGCCAGCTGACAAATGTCTGGGTGGAGAGATGGCCACCAGGTCCCTAAGGGGGCTGTATGCAAGATAGACCATACTTCTTGTCTAGTAGGATTTGTGATCAGCCATCGCTGCTGAAGGGGCTGATGAGCGTTAGGACTACCGGTGGCCAAGGAGAGAGTCTATAGCCTTACCCACGTGGCGAATATGCAATTTGAAAGGGTTAACAGTCTTTTCCAGTTTCCAGCCAGAGTCTGGACATGGCACAGGCTTGAGATGAGAGGCATGGATGCAGGAAGTGATACCCTCTACTTTTACTGCTGTAGGTGCTATAAGTAGCACCTGGAATGTTCCTTTCCAGTGGGGTTCCAGGGATGACACCTGATGTCATCTTATTCAGAGGAAGTCTCTTTCTTGATATCAACGTGGATTCCCCTCGTCCCCAGGTTGGAAGCCAGTAGCCAGCTGTTTCCACAGGTATAGCTGAGTTCTTAAAAGAGATTTAAGTCTGTCAAGCAAGAGTGTGTGGAAGGGATCCTTAGGTCTTAGAGTCGGGGTTAGGTCTCTTAGTGGAGGAGGGGCCCCATAGAGAATTTCATAGGGGGTGAGGTTACACAAAGAAACAAAGGGAGTATTTCTTGCATGAAACAGTGCATAAGGCAGGAGCATAGTCTAATCTTTTATGCCGGTCTCTAAGCTTAATTTCGTTAAGGTCTCTTTAATGGTTCTATTTATTTTTTTTAATGTGTCCTGAGCTCTGGGGTCTATAAGCGCAATGTAAATTCCAATTAATCCCTAGGGTCCTGGCTAACCCCTGATTTTCCTGGCCCATGAAGGCTGTTCAATTATCAGACCATGTTACATTAGGCAGGCCGTGTCTTTGATAAATATCTTTCAGGAACTTCTTGACCACAATTTGTGCCGGTTTTCTTTTATTTTTTTGGTGGGAAAGGCTTCAATCCATCCTGAAAATGTATCTACAAAGACTAGGAGATATTTAAGTCCATACCTTGCTGGCTTAATTTCAGAAACGTCCACTTCCCAGATTTGTCCTGGTCTGGTTCCTCATAGGTGCTTTCCTGCAGGAAGCTTGGAAGGGTAAGCATTAACCAATTGACAGAACTGACAGGCTTTTGTTAACCATTCAATTATTTCCTTTCACTGTGAGTGAGTTAGTCTAAAACTCTGTTCTTGATCCTACAGTAATGCCTGCAGTTTTTTTGAACCAAGTTGATTGAGTTGATGTACATTTTTAACATAGTGTAGGGCTTTCTGAAATTGCAGGCTGGACTCACTGAAGTTGAGGAGTTCATTGTCAGTGTTCTTAGATGTTATCAAAAGCTTGCTGGTGCTCAAGGGTCCATTGGAATTGGGCATTCTCATTTAACAGCGGGTATAAAGGAGCAGCTAAGAACACAAACCCAGGTCCATAACCTGCTAAAGCCAGCAGTCCCAAGAAACTCTCTATGTTGTCTCCTGTTAAATGGGGGTGGTATCTGCACAACGGTTTGTTTCCTGGGCTCAGTGAGCCATCATTTACCGTGCCTAAGGGAATACCCCAGGAAGATTACTTCTTGCTGGCAAATTTGGGCCTTTTTGTCCGAAGCTCTCTACCTGAGTTGAGCAAGCTCAGATAATAGTGCTTGGGTCTCAGACTCACAGTTTTCTTTGGTGTTGGCTGCCAGTAGCTGGACATCCACATATTGAAGCAGAATGACTTCGGGTTGCATAGTTCTAAAGTTGTTGAAATGTCTGTGAAGGGCTTCATCAAAGAGAGTGGGGGAGTTTTTGAACCCCTGTGGGAGTCTAGTCCAAGTTAGTTGAAAAGACGTTCTGGTTTCTGGGTCTACCTACTCGAAAGCAAACAGCAACTGACTATCTTTATGCAGAGGCAAGCAAAAGAAAGCATCTTTTAAGTACAGAACAGTTTACCATTTACACTCGGCCACAGCAAAGAGGTTATTGGGGGTCCAGCATGCTGGGGCTCAGAGCTCATTTGAATAGAGCAGAGAGCCTGAGAACAGCTTTAACAGAACTTATATACTTTTCTTGGAGAGGGCAGAAAGGGAAATTTATTGATGGGTCAGGGCGAGTGTGCGGTTTGCGTGCACCCGGGTGAGGGAGTATATTCTGCAGTTTGGCATTTGGGGACAGCACATTCTGGGAACAAAATTAGCAAACAGTTCTCAAAATTTCAACAGTGGTTTGTTAAGCATACAGAAACACAGGAAGTGACAAGTGCCTATTTAATTAACCTTTCACCTAAGCAAAATGGAAAGTGAGCATGGATTACTAAAAACAACCATGTCCAGGTTGCCTAATGCTCTCAAATGTCAATCCTATTGGAGGCAACATATGTCTTTCTTCCTAAGATTATATATTTAACCTCAACCATGTTGAAAATGTCTAACCCTATTTCATTATACTTTGCCTGATTTCCTAATGTCTCTATTGATATCTGCTTTCCTACATATTTTCCCCAGTTCATCATTGTGACTGACTCTTCATATGTGCTCATATTTACATTCACTATCTACCCAAAACCCTATTGCTAATGAAACTTTTGTCCAAATCCTATATTCACTCTTTTTTCTGAACCTACTGACTACCTTCCTAATCCTGCCGACTATTCCTTTTTGACTTAATGTTCTCTAGGACATTTAATCATCCAAGGTACAAGGTCCTCTGCCATTGCACATCGATTTATCTGAGATATCTGTGCAGAACATAATTCAAAGCTAAGTATCTCACTAAAGGGCCCAATGCCCTTCTGGGCTTCAAATCGTACCTAGATTTCAGGTTTCATACTTATATTTCACCTATATATTCTTGTGAATATCGCAGGTTCCCAATACCATTATTCATCCCGCAGAATGTTTCCTAACCCAAATAGAATATGTTATTAACCCTAACCATACACTGTTCCCTCAATCTAACTTCACAAAAGAGCAGGGACAGAGTTGGTCTTACAATACACGAATGTAGGGGATCTTCCACCTGTTGAGAATCTCAAAGTTTGATGCAGAAATGATCCCTAGAGAAGATGTAGCAGCTATGAAGAACCTGAGAGAGCAAAAGTCATCTTCCATGGCAAACCACCTGTTCAGGATGAAGTGATGTGTCTGAATCAGCCTCTCTCCTACTGATATAAAGAAGATGGACCAAACCAACCCTGTGTGGAGAGCTTCTCCTGGGTGTCTATGGTTGATATACCATTCTAACTTCTGAAAGTGTCACAGGAAGTAGGGGCAGCCTCCATCTCAAGGGACCCTTGGAAAGAAGTGTTAGGACAAAGTGGTTGCCAATGCAGTGACCTCATTCCCTTCCTGTTGGAATTGACCTACCTCACTTCTTTGGTGATGTAACTCTCTGAACTTGGGATCCAGGAAGCCAGGCACACAGAGCCAGTCCCAGTTCCATTCCCAGTGGACTTACTTGTTTGGATTTACCAAGGAGAGAGTCTGTCTCTCTTGGTACCTAATGGTTTGAGGATGACAAAATGCAAGTAGAGCTCTGAAGATGGGCCTTTAATGAGAAAGCAGGTAGTGGTCAGCACAGGCTCCATACAACTTCACAGAGATGGACAAGGAGACCAGACCTGAGACAGGACAGGCCATTTTGGGGGAACATAGTATGGCCCACCAGTCAGAGGACACTCTGGATAGTCACAGACTTACTTGGGGGAAGGAGGTGACTTTTTGAGTGTGGGTGTGAGTTTGTGGTTTTGTCTCATGTTCTGAGAATAGGTAGGAAAGGCGGTTTGTTTGGTTTAGAGTGGACTGTTTCTAGAAAGTCCTTTGACAAGGCGAGTGTGTTTCTGTCTATGTATCCCACTGTGTCCTTGGTTGTACATATTAGAAAACAGAATGGATTAATGGATGTATCCTGTCTAGTAGAAAGCTTCCCAGCATTCATCCTGCCCATTTTAGGAAAGGACTGCTGGTTGCTTTTCGATGGGCAACACCTACTATCTTCCTAAGTTACTGTTTTCTTTCTGAATTCTGGCCACTCTCCAGAATAGGCTCATGGTTTTTTGTCCAAGATATGTACCACCTCCAAGCTCTGTGACATGGCCATGTACTGGATAGCTGAAGGGAATTGTAAGCATCTCAGAAAACTCAGATATCAGTGTGACCAAGAAAGTCTCAGTGGAGAAACCCTGCATTGGGATTTGCTGACTTATTGTTCTGTTACCCTGAAGTCAGGAAGGTCTTTGCCTCAGGCCACCCCTTTGTGAATTTTGAAGAAAAAAGTTTTAAAATGGAAGTGAATGGGCATCACCTGTGGCTCTTTGCTTAACTGCTTTGGAAAAGTATGTGTCTGAATCAGCCTTGTGGCTCTGTTTGAGGCTGTGGCTTAGATTATCAGCGACTGATGAATCTAAAGAAAGATCCAATGTGTGCATTCAAAACCAAAATGGCAAAAAGATCAGTCATTGAGCATGAAGTCTCTCGCCTTCCTCTGTAAGTTTCCTGACCTCCACCAAGTGAGAATAATGATCCTTTGGGTCAAATGAGTTCTTTGAAGCGCTGCAAAGTTACTGTGGTTTAATAATTACTCCAAATCACATAAGGAATCTATACCTGACAGTCAGTAGGCCTCAAATTGGAGAAGCAGTGCAGTATTAAAGGAAGAACTATGTGATCAATCCTGGTTCACAGGAAGGGTGTTCAGGCCATCCTGAGGTTAGGCAAATGAGGGGCAAGGGAGCTTATTTTGGACACTCTCTTGGGCTGCGCCATTCATGGAAACCTCTAGCCAAAGGGTATAATGACTGTATATATGTAAGAAGATGAGTGCCATGTGAGAGTGTTTTGGTTTTAATTGTGGTCATTTGTGTGGCGGTTGGAAGAGATGACTGGGTCCACCTGGTCTTGAACACTGGTGTGATTCTCCTCAGAGACAGTTCTGAAACTGACCTCAGAGAAGTAATTGCTTTGGAAAGAGATGTGTCTTAATCAGGCTCTTGGCCCTGTGTGAGGCTGTGGCTTAGATTATCAGCAACAGACGGATCAAAAAAATGATCCCATGTGTGCATCCAAAACCAATATAGCCTAAAGAGCAGTCATTGTGAATGAAGTCTCTCACCTTCCACTGTAAGGTTCTGAAAGAATAAAAGAAATTGAAATTGAAATGTAAAGAACCAGGTTTTGTAAAGTTTCCAAGCTGCACTCAGAACCTGAAATTCCTGTGGCAGTTAAGACAATTCCTGGAACTGCCCATTAGATGTGTGTTGAAATCTTCCCTGACCACCTAGTTACTTAACAACCCCTTCCCAGAAGCCGTGCATCTCACCACGTATTCATCTCAGGGCTTCAACCAATCAGTTTAAATGTATACCCCTTCTCAGGGTTGACCAATCACCCCCTGCCCCAACTTTTCCCGCCAATGAATGTGCTAATCATGTTTTAGAGTTGTTACTTGATTTTCCCGTGGTACATGATGATTTCCTAAAGGAGGCTATGATGTATGTAAAGTCCCTGAGCTCTCTAAAGAATGTATATAAACGCTGCTCAAGTTGTTCTCGGGGCTCTTTGTTCTTTGCTCCTCTGAAGGGAGCTCTGAGCCCTAGCATTCTGGACCCCCAATAAACCCTTTGCTGATGCATGAGAAAGCCTCTTTGTTGTCTTTTCCTTTGACGTTCGCAGCACCTTTTCATCTGGAGGCCCCAGGTGAGATATCCGGCAGCGGTGGACGGAAGACCTCAAGGGACTCCTCTCGGGGTAAGTAAGGCGCTTTTTTCTGGTTTTGGGTTTCAGGCTAGGGCGTGGCAAAGTGGCTGTTGGTGAAGAGCATTAGCTCTCTCCTATGGGGTGACAGACGTGTCACAGAGCCAAGGTCACGTCCCTGAGGGACACTCCGGAGGACTAGGGAATTCAAGGAATAGTAGTTTCCTCAACTCGGTTATGTTTTGCTTCAGGATTCAATTTGCCAGCCCATCAGGTTTTGCCGGTAATTCAGTTTTGGTCATTGTTCTGAACTCATGTTGAGTTTACTGTCTGTCTTTATTGTCTAACCCATTGCCAGTTACTCAGTTCTAATCTTTGTGTTGGACTCATGTTAAACGTTTACTGTTTGTCTTTGTCTGTGTTGTGTTTGTGTCTTCACTGTCCCTGTTTGAGTAACTCCCATTATGGGACGAAGCACTTCCTCTTCTCTGTCCCTGACCCTTGATCATTGGACTGATGTCCACTCAAGGGCCCAGAATCTTTCTTTTTCAGTAAAACACTGTACCTGGCAGACTCTCTGTGCTTCAGAATGGCCCATCCTTGAATTCGGATGTCCCCAGAAGAATCCTTCCACTTTCCTCTTATCTGAAAATTCAGAGATATTGTCATTCAGCCGGGGCCACGTGGCCAACCAGATCAACAGCCATATACCCCTTCCCCCACATTCCTATCATTCAAACTTTCCGCTCCTCTCCCTCTTCCTTCCATTCTCCCTGAGTCACAAGACTGGACACTCCACCCCCTCTTATCGTCTACTCTCCCTCCCCAACCCCCAACACAGTTCCTGATGATCCTCCCACCGCTGACTCAGCCTCTCCACTGCTAGAGGCAATTGGGCCAGACCCAAGCCCTCCAGGGGACTTCCCCGCAGCAGCAGCAACCCCTCCTCTCCTGAAGGAAGCTGGGCAACCTAAAGGAACCCACCGGCGACGGATAATAGAAAACTCAGAAGCCCCTGTGATGCTCTCTCTCCATTCCTATGGGCCCATGAAC
This sequence comes from Callospermophilus lateralis, assembly GCF_048772815.1. Classification (NCBI taxonomy): domain Eukaryota; kingdom Metazoa; phylum Chordata; class Mammalia; order Rodentia; family Sciuridae; genus Callospermophilus; species Callospermophilus lateralis. The sequence continues at coordinate 57,453 of NW_027513678.1, forward strand.
CGACCCAACTGGGACTCCAACACCTTTGAAGGTGGGAAGCATCTGTCCACATATCTCCAGGCTCTAATAGCTGGTCTCTGAGTGGCCGCCAGAGAGCCGACCAATTTGGCCAATGTAAGAGAGATTATCCAAGGGCCTAATGAGTCTCCCTCTATGTTTCTGGAGAGAATTAAGGAAGCATATAGAAAATATACTCCTTTTGATCCTCAGGCAGATGACCAAAAGGCATTTGTTACAATGGCCTTTATTGAGCAGGCTGCCCAAGATATTAAGAGAAAGTTACAATGTCTAGATGGGTTACAAAATACGACCTTAAGAGATTTAGACAGAGAAGCTGAAATAGTATATTATAAGATATATATTATAAGTATATAGTATAAGTATATAAGTATATTATAAGAGAGAAACTGAGGAGGAGAGGGAACAGAGGAGAGAGAAGGAAAGGGAACAAAAGGAGGATGAAAGGAGCAAAAGGCAGACAAAAGCATTGGCTAAGGTTTTCTTCACAGCAGCAAATACGCCAGAAATTAAAAAGCAGGGAGTCAGAAAGGGATACCTGGGCCCACGCCAAAGGCTGTCCCTGGCCTCAGATCAATGTACCTACTGTAGAGAAAAAGAACACTGAGTCAAAGAGTGCCCCAAAAAGAAGAAGCCACGTCAGCCCGCCATGCTGACTCTAGAAGAGGACTTGGAATGTCAGGGCTCGGATCCCCTCCCCAAGCTCAGGGTAACATTTGAAGTGGAGGGGACTCCAGTGAACTTTGAAGTGGATACAGGAGCAGTATACTCAGCCCTTAAGGCTTCACTGGGCCCCATATCAAATAAATGGTCCCTAGTTCAAGGGGCTAATGGCACTACATATCGGGCTTGGACAACTAAGAGGATTATGGAAGTAGGAAAATGAAAAGTCCACCACTCTTTCCTAGTAATCCAAGAATGCCCAGCCCCATTGATGCACAGGGATCTGCTTACCAAACTCGGGGATAGAGTAACTTTTAACCCTGATGGTCCCCAAGTGGATGTTCTAAAGCCTTCAGTAAAAACTCCCATAGTCAGAGAATTGACTATGTCTGTAGAAGATGAACATCAACACTTCGTGCCCCCTAGGACTGATCAAAGAGGCAAACTACAACAGAAATGGATAAAAGATTATCCTAACGCCTGGGCAGAAACTGCTGGGTTAGGTCTAGCCGTAAAACAACCTCCAATAGTAGTAGAATTAAAAGCCTCGGCCTCTCCAATCAGTGTTAAACAATATCCTCTAAGCAAAGAAGCTAAGGATGGGATAAGTCCCCATATTCAGAAATAATTGGCCATTGGGGTCCTAAGGCCCTGTCAATCAGCCTGGAATACCCCCCTGCTACCAGTAAGAAAGCCAGGAACTAGGGACTACAGTCCTGTTCAAGACCTAAGAGAGATCAACAACAGAGTGCAGGACATTCACCCCACAGTACCCAATCCATATAATTTGCTTAGCACTCTGAATCTGGAGCGGGAATGGTACACTGTGCTGGACTTAAAAGATGCTTACTTCTGCTTGCCTCTACATAAGGACAGTCAGTTGCTGTTTGCTTTCGAGTGGATAGACCCAGAAACTGGAACATCTGGCCAACTAACCTAGACTAGACTCCCACAGGGGTTCAAACCCCCCCACACTCTCTTTGATGAAGCCCTCCACAGGGACATAAACGACTTCAGAACTGCACACCCCGAAGTCACCCTACTCCAATATGTGGATGATCTGCTACTGGCAGCGGACACCAAGGAGAACTATAAGTCTGGGACCCAAGCACTATTATCCGAGCTTGCTCGGCTTGGATATAGGGCTTCTGCCAAAAGGCCCAAATTTGTCAGCAAGAAGTAATCTTCCTGGGTTATTCTCTTAGGGGTGGCAAATGATGGCTCACTGAGAACAGAAAACAAACCATTGTGCAGATACCACCCCCATCTAATAAGAGACAACTCAGAGAGTTTCTTGGGACTGCTGCCTTTTGCAGGTGATGGATTCCTGGGTTCACCTCTCTGGCTGCCCCTTTATACCCGCTGATAAAGTGTAATGCCCAATTACAATGGACCCCTGAGCACCAACAAGCTTTTGATAATGTCAAAAAAAGTGCTGCTATCTGCTCCAGCCTTAGCACTCCCAGATATAGATAAACCCTTCACTCTCTACATCGAGAAAAAGAAAGGAATAGCACGGGGAGTGTTCACTTAGAATTTGGGACTTTGGAAAAGGTCGGTAGCATTCTTATCAAAAAAACTGGACCCAGTGGCTACTGGGTGCTCCCGTTGCTTAAGAGCTATAGCAGTGGCAGCGCTTCTAATAAAAGATGCTCATTAATGAACGTTGGGACAGAAGCTATCCATGATAGCCCCCCATGCCCTGGAGAGCATCATCTGTCAACCTCCAGAGAGGTGGCTATCAAACTCCAGAATAAACCACTACCAGAGCCTCTGGATTAGCAAAGACAGAATAACTCTTGGACCTTCTGCTCCACTCAACCTGGCTGCCAGAAGAATCATCAGGACCTGTCGCTCATGAGTGTCAACACATACTGTCAGAGGAAACCAGTATAGGACGAGACTTGAAAAATCCAGCCACTGCCTCACCCTGAAGTCGTATGGTTTATGAAAGAGAGCAGCTTCCTCCAAGATGGTATGTGGCGGGCTGGAGCAGCAGTAGTTAGCAAAACTAATGTCATCTGATCCTCTGGTCTCCCAGAAGAGACATAAGTCCAAAAGGCAGAACTGATTGCCCTTACGAAAGCATTGGAACTAGCAACAGGCAAAAGGGCCACCATATACACTGATAGCCGCTATGCATTTGGCAATGCTAATGTGCACAGGGCTATTTACCAGCAAAGGGGGATATTAACCTCCACTGGGAAAAAAAATAAAGAACAAAGTTGAGATTCTCCACCTTCTCTCAGCAGGGCAGGGCACTAAGGAACTAGCTATAGTGCACTGTCCAGGGCACCAGAAGGGAAACGACCTCATCGCAGTTAAAAACAGAAGGGCAGATGAGGAAGCTTAATTGGCAGCCCTAAACGGAGTGACTCTGTTAACTTTTTCCACACCAGGGGGATCAACATTCAGGAGACTTGGCCACACTGGAACATTCAGGCAACTTATCATGTGAGGAGACAGATACAGAACTCTGGGACCCTACAGAGCCAAGTTTAAAATTTCAAAAAGCCCACCTTTATGTCAAAGACGTACACTAGCTCACCCACTTAAGCTCAAAGAAGTTATAGGCTCTCTTAAAGGACCGAAGAAAGGATTTATTAATGACTGACTCACAGAGGAAAGAAATAGCTTAGCAGGTGACTAGAGCTTGTCAAGTCTGCCAATTAGTTAATGCTTACCCATCCAAGCTTCCTGCAGGGAAGCGCTTACGAGGAACCAGAACAGGACAATTCTGGGAAGTGGACTTTTCCTGAAATTAAGCCAGGATGGTATGGACTTAAATATCCCCTAGTCTTTGTAGATACTCTTTCATGATTGGTTGAAGCCTTCCCCATGAAGAAAGAAACGGCTCAGACGGTGCTCAAAAAGATTCTAGAAGACATTTTTCCAAGGTTCGGCCTGCCTAAGGTAATAGGGTCCAATAATGGACCGGCATTCGTTGCCCAGGTAAGTCAGGGATTCACCAGGACCCTGAAGATTAATTGGAAGTTACATTGTGCTTATAGACCCCAGAGCTCAGGACAGGTAGAAAGGATGATTAGAACCATCAAAGAGACTTTAAAGAAATTAAGCTTGGAGACCGGCATAAAAAATTGGACTATGCTCCTACCTTAAGCACTGTTTCGTGCAAGAAGTACACCCTCTTCCTCTTTGTGTAAACTCACCACTTATGAAATTCTCTATGGTGCCCCTCCTCCAGTAAGGGACCTAACCCCAACTCTGAGACTTAATTATTCCTTTCACACCCCCTTGCTTGACAGACTTAAAGCCCATGAACAAACACAGCACCCAGCAATACCTGTGGAAACAGTTGGCCACTGCTTATCAGCCTGGAGACGAGGGAACCCCACATCGATATCAAGTGGGAGTCTTCGTCTATGTGAGACGGCATCAGGTATCATCCCTGGATCGCCGCTGGAAAGGACCATACCAGGTGCTGCTTATAACACCTACAGTGGTGAAAGTGGATGGAATCACTTCCTGGATCCGTGCCACCCATCTCAAGCCTGCGCCCTGTCCAGCATTCGGCTGGAAACTGGAACAGACTGGTAACCCTCTCAAGTTGCGTGTCCGTCGTGTGGGTAGGGCTATGGATTCTTCCCCTGACCACCAGCAGTCCTAATCACCATCAGCCTGTTCAGCAACAATGGCAGCTATAAATCCTACTGGGCAAGTAGTGTGGTCTATTTCACATACAGCCCTCTTATGGACTTGGTGGCCATCTCTCTACCTGGACATTTGTCAGCTTGCCATAGGCCTCTCTGACTAGGAACTCCCTGACATAGAGGACTCCACACAGATCCCACTCAAACCCAAACCAGGGCAACATAGACCACCTTACCCCATGAATTATGGATATCATCTTCCCCAGCTCAGGTGTAAACTAGCCAGTCTTGATTTTTATGTGTGCCCAGCTGATTTCTGAAGTCGCAAACAGGCCCAAACCTGTGGAGGACCCAGTGACATTTATTTTAGATCTTGGGGTTGTGAACAAACGGGAGCTACATGGTTGAACCCAAACTCCCCAGACAGTATCATTCAGGTTGGAAAAAATGACACCTGGATTGATCCCAAGAAATGTGCCGCTAGCCAAGTTGTGTCAAAAACTCGCTGTGGAAAGAATAGTCTATGTTACCCCCTCAATATAACTTTCACTTCCAAAGGAAGGGGCTACCTCAGAACAACATAGTCTATGGAAAATACGTGGGAAATGCGATTCTATATTTATGGCCCTCGTTATGACGTTGGTCACTGGTTCACCATCCTGCTTAAAAAGGAGGAAAATCCCACAGCAATAGGGCCCAATCCCCTCAAGCCAGGAATTAAGCCTCCAAAACCTCCCATGCCTAGATCTACCAGAACCCCTCTACCATCTCATACTTCCCAGTTTCCATCTTTGCCTACTTCCCCAGTCCAGAGTACAGTTGACTCCTGCCCCTGGGAACTAATTAAAGGAACCTTAATTGTACTGAACTCCACACAGTCAGAACTCCTTGCATTTCAACCCATGTATTTGACAGCTTTGTAAATTATTGTGTAATGGTGCAGATACTCCCCAGGGTTCTTTATTATGACGCAGAATCATTTTAAGGTCTACTAGGGGGACAAACAACCTGATTTTGCTGTCATCCAGTGTCCCTTACTCTAGCTATCCTATTGAGGATAGGAGCTGCTGCAGGAGTGGGTACGGGAACAGCTGCTATCATCCATGGGTCACAACAAATGGCCTGATTAGAAACAGCAATAGATCAAGACTGGAAGACATTAGAGACCTCCATCACAGTGCTGTAGGAATCCTTAAACTCTCTCTCTGAAGTTGTTTTACAGAACAGGCGAGGATTAGACCTCCTCTTCATGAGGGAGCAGGGCCTCTGTGCTGCACTGAGAGAAGAATGTTGTTTTTATGCTGACCATACTGGAGTTGTAAGAGAATCTATGAGTAAATTGAGAAAATGCCTTGAAGAGCGCCAGAGAGAAAGGGAGATTCACCAAGGGTGGTTTGAGTCATGGTTTACCCAGTCCCCCTCGTTAACTACACTCCTATCAGGCTTAGCTTGACCCCTGATCATCCTTATGGTGTTGCTAACTGTGGGACCTTGTTTGCTTAACCGCTTAGTTTCCTTTCTCCAGGCTCAAATTGGGCAGGAAAAACTCATCGTAATCAGACAGAAATACGCTCCACTGGCAGAAATAGAGTGTGAGACCCCGCAATAATTATGATTCATTACTTTTAAGATTAAATGTAGTAAGAAAAAGGAGTGGGAAATGAAAGAATAAAAGAAATTAAAATTGAAACATAAAGAACCAGGTTTTGTAAAGTTTCCAAGCTGCACTCAGAACCTGAAATTCCTGTGGCAGTTAAGACAATTCCCGGAACTGCCAATTAGATGTGTGTTGAAATCTTCCCTGACCACCTAGTTACTAAACAACCTCTTCCCAGAAACCGTGCAGCTAATCACGTATACATCTCAGGGCTTCAACCAATCAGTTTAAACGTATACCCCTTCTCAGGGCTAACCAATCACCCCCTGTCCGACCTCTTCCTGCCAATGAATGTGCTAATCATGTTTTTGGGTTGTTATTTGATTTTCCCGTGGTATGTTGATTTGCTAAAGGAGGCTATGATGTATGCAAAGTCCCTGCCCTCTCTAAAGAATGTAAATAAACTCTGCTCAAGTTGTTCTTGGGGCTCTTTGTTCTTTGCTCCTCTGAAGTTAGCTCTGAGCCAGAGCATGCTGGACGCCCAATAAACCCTTTGCTGTGGCATGAGACAGTCTCTTGGTGGACTTTTCCTCCGACTTTTGACCGACCTTTTTACCTATGAAGGACCTGAGAGAGCAAAAGTCAAATCCATGTCAACTTCCATGTCAAACAACCTGGTCAGAATGAAGGAATGTGTCTGAATCAGCCTCTCTCTTCTTAATGTAGATTAAATGGACCAAACCAGGCCTGTGTACAGAGCTGTTCCCGGATGCCTATGGTTGATATACCATTCTAACTTGTGAAAGTGTCACAAGAAGTAGGGGCAGCCTCCATCTCATGGGACCATTGGAAGCAACTGTTAGGACAAAGTGGTTTTCCATCGCAGTGACCTCATTCAGTTCCTGAAGGAAGTGACCTACAACACTTCCTTGGTGATGGAACTCTCTGAACTTGGGATCCAGGAAGCCATGCACCCAGAGCAAGTCTTAGTTTCAGTCCCAGTGGTCTCAATTGTTTGAATTTACCAAAGACAGAGTCAGTGTTTCTTGGTACCTACTTATGTGATGATGGCCAAATTTCAGGAGAGCTCTGAAGAGCGGCTTTTTCTGAGAAAGCAGGTAGTGGCTCAACCATGGCTCCTGACAACTTCAAAAAGTTTGCAAAGAAGACCAGATCTGAGATAGGACAGGCCATTTCGTGGGAACATAGTATGGCCCACCAGTCAGAGGACACTCAGGATAGTCACAGTCATACTTGGGGGAAGGAGGTGCCGTTGTGGGTGTCGGTGTGAGATTGTGGTTTTGTCTCATGTAGGTTTGGACTGGAAAGTCTCTAGAAAGTCGTTTGACAACACGAGTGTTTCTATGTCTGTGTATCCCACTGTATCCGTGGTTGTAGAAATTTGAAATGCGAATGCATCAATAGTTGTGTCCTGTCTAGTATAAAGCTCCCCAGCATTCTTTTCACCCAATTTAAGAATGGAGTGCGGCTTGCCTAATGGAAGGTGAACAGCTACTATCTTTCTAAGTTCCTCTTTTCTTCCTGAATACTGGCCACTCTCCAGAGTATCCTCATGGTTTTGTTTCCAAGATATGTACCACGTCCAAGCTCTGTTACATGGCCATGTACTGGATAGCTGAAGGGAATGGGAGCATCTCAGAAAACTCAGATATCAGTGTGACCAGTAAAGTCTCAGTGGAGAAACCCTGGTTTGGGCCATTTGCTTACTTATGTTTCTATTATCCTGAATGTCAGGAAGGTCTTTGCCTCAGGCCAACCCTTTGTGAAGCCTGAAGAAAACAGTTTTCAAATGGAAATGAATGGGCATCACCTGTGGCTCTTTGCTTAATTGCTTTGGAAAGGGATGTGTCTGGAACAGCCACTTGGCCCAGTGTGGTGGCAGTGGCTTAGATTCTCAGCACCTGATGGATCTAAAGAAAGTTTCTAAGTGTGCATCCAAAACCAAAATGGCCAAAAGAGCAGTCATTGTGGATGAAGTCTCTCACTTTCCTCTGTAAGCTTCCTGAGCTAAATCAAGTGAGAATAGGGATCATTTGGGTCAAATCATTTCTTCAAATCCCTGCAGAGGCTAGCCGATAGGGGCTTGGGTTTTCTATGATACCAATTCACATAAAGAATCTATACCAGACAGTCATTAGTCCTCAAATTGGAGAAGCAGATCAGATATAGGGCAGGCCTATTTGATCACTCTTGGTTCACAGCAAGGGTGTCCAGGCCACCCTGACTTTAGGCAAATGAGGGACAAGGGTGCTTATTTTGAACAGTGTATTGGGCTGTGCCCTTCATGGAAACCTCCAGCCAGAGTTTATGATGAATGTCTATGTGGAAGAAGATGAGGAGCATGTGGGAGTGTTTTAGTTTTATTTGTGGTCATTTGTGTGGTGGTTGTAAGAGATCCTGGGTCCACCTGGGCTTGAACTCTGGTGTGATTCTTCTTAGAGAATGCGTTATGGAACTGACTTCAGAGAAGTATTGCCATGAATTGTGTTGGGATTTTAGGAGGCCATGAGAGTCGCCCTTGGACACTGAGATCTAAGCCCAGAGTGGCTTTCCACAGAGCACTGGGAATCTCAGCCAGGATATCACATGATTTTATTCTGAAAGACTTGGAAGCCATAGTTGAGAGTCAAAACACACATGGACCTTACATTGTAGACCTCAATGGGGCTGGCTTCATGTGACCTTTTGGCCAGTCTTTGGGAACCCTTGCCTGTGAGAGTTCTCTAGATTATTCATTGAAATGTGCTTCCTCTAAATTTAATGGTTCCTTAATGAATTGAAACCCACAGTTTCTCCAACTTCATCTTTGAAAATGGCTAGATAAATACCATGAAATTTTTGAACTTCCCATGGCCACCTGCCACTGGAGAACCTTTGGATGTACAGTTGCTGATCCTGAGTGTACCAGACAGTGCCTTGATTGACTGGGTTTTATGAAAATGGTGTAGAACAGAGATGCCAGTATGTTGGGGCCTGCTGAGTAGTGGGCCAAAAGCTGTTGTGTGCAGGTGTGTGATAAAACATCTGTGGTCGGGACATGTGATTCTGCCATTGACATCCAAATGACTTGTGGCTGACATGTTACAGACAGGAATCACTTATATGTCTGAAACCTCTCCATAAAAGGCATTTTGTTATATGGAGACGTTTCAGGGCAATGTTCAGAATCAGGTTGCTATGGTCAAAGGGTCAAGCTATGTGGGATAGAAGCCTGGTTGGTGCATTCTCCTGCAGACCCGGACCCACCACACGTGACAGGACTCCCTCCAGCACTGTGTACCAGTTGAACTCATTGTATTTCATGAAGCAAATACCAAACTCCCAGTGCAGTAGAAAGAAACACCATGAAAATTGGAGGATGACCAAATGGCTTCACAATCCACATGCGGAGACACTTAGCTTTCAGTGGCCACAGTTTACCTACAGAGAGAAGTCAGCACTGCTGCCTCATGTTCTTTGAAAAAATTGAAACAATGTTTTCCAGGTCTCATAGATGTAGACCCAGCTTTGATGGTCTCATTTGAATGGAAGCTAAAGCTTCTGACAACAACATATATGTCGAGTGCGCATCGTCAAAGGCATTTTCTCAAGAAGTCTTTAGTCCGGCAGAGCTCCAGGTTTGTGTAGTGTTTACCTTTTAGACCAGGTCGCAAGAAAAGACCACTGACTCCAATTAAAATCAGATTAAAGCAAGCTTATTATTTCCACCACCCTGGCTGCCTCTCCCTCCCAAAACGTCGGGAACAGAAGAGCAGCCCAGCTTTATAGCCCAGAAAGTTACACAAAAGTGGGGTTAAAAATAACAGAATTCTGACAAGCATCACACTAATGGTAGTTTACATTTTTGTTTGCTGGCCCCAACATCAGAATTTATGAGGACCATTAGAGCCTCAGAGAGTGTCGTCTGGCCAGGGAAGGCCAATATTTATGAGGTGTCAACAAAGTTTCAGAGAGGGCTGTTATCTGGTCAGATAGCCAGGCATGGGTGAGTTCAAGGCACGGGCAGGCATTCCAAGCAGGTTCAGATATTGCTGTAATTTATAGTTAAGCCAAAATTATCTTTTCACGGCTTTGTGGCAAGATGGCTCCCAATTTTAATAAAAGATAAGGTTGGGTCAATCATTCCCCCCTTTTCTAATGTGTTCCTTTCATATATTTGATTGGGTAGGAAGAGCACTGTGGGAATTTTAATCCCTCAGGTAATAGTCTCCCGATTTTTTGAACTCACCCAAAAACACGTCTCCCTGATTTTACCTGACTTAATTAATTACTTATATTGATATTCTATTTATTTTTGTCTCCATTGTTGTAAGAAGAGAGGCGTCACTCATTTAGACTTCTTCTGAGCTGAGAGAGGGTGACGTGAGGGGGCACCGCCTGAGGGACATTAGTCGCCTTTTAGAAGTCAGTTAGGTTTGAAGTCTGGATTGGGAAGAACAGGTAGTAAAGTCATCTGGGGATGGGTTCTTCTATGAGAGAAACAAAAAAACATGAGTACTTAATAAATGTTGCAGCAGCTGGAACATGTCACTGTATAGAAGTTTCCTCACCAGTCTTAAATATTCCCAGTTATCAGGACTGTCAACTTAATATTTAACTTTTAGTGTTACATTTGTCCCTCCCCATAAGATTCAGTTTAATAATTTAATGTCATCTGATCTTGCAAAATACTTTTACTAGTATGACCTCTGTGTCTAATAGAGAAATCTTTAATTCTCTTACTCATTGCTGCATAATCATACTAACAAATACCAAGACTATGTGTTTAGGTTAAGAATATCTGTAGGCCTTAAACTAAAAACTTCTGCCTCTGGCAGATAATCTTGATAGCCTTTTTTTATAGTTATCAGGCATTCCTGTCTGAGAATCCTTCTTTGTAGCCTTTAGTCTTACTTATTTTGGGAGGCTAACATAAAGTGTATACCTTAAAATATTATTATTACTATTATTATATAAAATGCCCAGGAATGGCTGTAATTTGTTTTTAACTGTCTTTTCTAAGTGTTTAAGATGAAGCAGTCAAACTGACTTTTGTTTCTATCTATTGTGAACAGTCAGCTGAGCTTTTATGGGAGTCATTCCTGGGGAAACTTGAGAGCAGCTTCTCAGTTCTGCTAGTGCCATTTGTGCTAGGTGGGTCCAGGTCTTGTTTGACCATGTGGCTTCCCTCGGACGCATCAGGGATGTCTCCCTTCTCTGATGACTCTCCTCTTCGTAGCAAATGCACTGATTGGCTTTCTGTTCTCCAGTGGTCTCATTAATCTCCCTGATCAGGAAGTTATGTGGTTCAGAGTTGCAAAGCTCTTTAGAGAAGTCCGCTGTTCCCTGGATACAGACTGACTCAGAGGGCAAGAGCCAAATATTGGTTTTCTTGTCCCTTTTCATATAACTTTAATTTTAAATCCTAATCTTAAACATCCATCAAATAAATTTTAACAGACTTATATTAAGATTACTGGGCTTTAATGTCTATAATTTAAAATTATTTATCTTTTTATTATTTGGGATCTGTATTATTCTGTCTGTCTTGTAGGTGATGGCTAATTATCTTAAATTAACCAATGTTGTGTTCTTAAAGCAACACTTCTGTAAAACACTAACAGGGAATCTTTATATCACCCATAAGAAAATTACAAAATAAAATTAACAACAGTAAACAAACTTAGTTCGTGTAATAGCTACCCTAAAATTTTTGGCTGAGTTATACATTATATCCTCTGTTTGAGATGCTAGTAATGTTGACAGGAAAAAAAAAACTTTTGAAAATATCTTTAAATGAAATAACATCTGACCTACTGCTTTCGTAGTCATTCTCACATAATAAGATTGGACACAGAGCCTTATCTCAGGTAAGGAAGGGCGCTTTATTAATCTTAAGTGTTTTAATTCTAAAGCTAATCTTTGTTTTTTAAATATCACTTTACAAAGTTTACATAAATTGTTTGAGGTCACATGAACATTAGCTAACACCATATGATATAGCATTTAAAACATGAATTAAAAAAAGGCTGAAAGTTTTTAACCTTTACATAGATTAGGCTCTCATTAACTTAAAAATATATTTAAATTTTTCCCCAATGTAAAAAGTAACTTAAAACTTTACATATCTTATTGATAACAAGTAAATAAATCCCCAATATATATATATATTTTTTTTTACCATACAACTTCAGAACACCAGCTTGATGTAATGCTCTTATATTTTAACCATACAACTTCAGAACACCAGCTTGATATAATGCTCTTTTAAAGTTTCTACCTTACAGACTTGTATACCTGAAAGATATGAGCACATTAATAGCATCACAATTGCATTGATTTTTCTACATTAACCAAGTTTAGCTTTTAAAGAAATGGCAGTACAGTGCTCTAAAATAACAGTTCTTATTTAATCAGTTGTTTAATTTTTATGGTTGCTTGCTCTAGAAAAATAAAACTTAATAACCACAATGTTATGGGTAAACTTATGTTTTAAGAAATTTTTGTCTCTTTAACACATGACTGATTTTTACAATCTTATACAGACTTTAGGACAAACTTATACAGACCTTAGTAAATCAATCAGATATCTAACAAAAGTACTCATGAATGAGTAATCCCATATCAAATTTACTTTACTTATTTATCAAAATATTAGACAAATGTATTGAACAGTGTACCATTTTTTGTTGAATAAAAAGTCCTCGAACCAAGGCATATTAGACCTTTTGTCGGCATTAATATTTTATTAGATTTTTGAACACCTAGAAAAACTTGTAAGGTTAAATTTAAAGACATTTATTTTTATCTGTTTATCCAATTTAAATTGTACCAATTAAATCACGTGAATTAAAGATCTTTGGATCCACGTTTTAAAATTTGTTTTTATGAGTGCTTTTTTTATGAGTGCTCCTTATATGTGTTAATTTGTATAACATATATATGATATAGGGATATATGTATATATAGACATACAACACATAACAAAAGTGTGCACACATAATAATAGTAAAGGCCTTGTAGCTTTTTGCAGTTGAAATGTCCATTGCAATGTTTCAAAAACTCCACTGTTGGTCAAAGATAGAGCTGATCAGAATAACATTAACCTAGGTCTGTAGGATCAAATTCATGAGCTCAAAAAAGAATACAGAATCTAAGAAAAAAAATAAGAGTCCTAGAAAATATGACTGGCCAGTAATTAGTAAATACCATACAATTTTCCTTTTTTCCTGCCTTAGGCCTCAGATCAGTCTCCTACTGAGCTTGCAGGCTTCTTTCATTTGCATTTCAACAAAAGTCCTGGCTGAGGTCTGAAAGGAGCAGGGAAAAACTGCTATTCTGAGCAGACACCTCAGGCCTAAGGCATTTTAACCATAATTTTGAGGTTCGGATGTTGAAAATTATGATACGATTTTAAGATGAAATTCACAAAATTTTATATCTTTACATCTTGTTTTGTCAACAGATACCATACTATGATTTACTATCCTTGTCCAAATTAATGCACTGGTACACACTGTGATATTTTCTCAGTCTACCCAATTCAAAATTAGTGACAAATAAAACTGAATGTTTGGGAAGTTACTTGCCAACTTGGAAGTAGAGTGCTTTAGTTTTCCATCCTAAGTATTTAAGTTATCTGGCATGAATTATCTGAAATCATAAACTAAACAATTACCTAAACCCGACTTTTAACTGCAAGATTGAGCAATGCTACAAAAACCCATCCAGATACCAGATTGTTACAATAAAACATCATCATTTAGACACACATTGAACTAATATAGTTCCCAAGAAACAATTTATAATATCAGCACATTATTGCACATGTCTTAAAGGGCCAGAAACAAAGACACAAGACAGACAGAAAGGAGGTCCAGACTATGGCTGACAGACAGAAGCCTTAAAAACAGAGCAGATAAGAGAAAAATTTCCTACACCAGTGGAAGGATAGATGTCCTCACAAAGGGATCAGATGTTTTCACAGAGGGCAACCTGAAATGTAATATCAAGGGTTTCCATGGTGACTTTACTGCATTTAGTGTCCCCTTTTTCTTTTTCTTTTTTTTTAAGAAGACAGAGGTGGCATAATCCTTACAGTGCAGGGAACGAAGGAAGGAATTCCTTGAAGCAGCAGGGCTTTGGTAGATGCTGGGAGTCCCTCAGTCCCTCCTTTTACATATGGGACTAGCTCCTCTGGTTTGGTTCCACCACAATCTCGCTCCATCTCCTAACATTTCAGTAGTCAGCTCTCAAAAAGTTCCAGGGTCGGGGGGTTATCAAAATTTGTAACTTAAATTTCGGTTTCTGACCTTGAAGCGAATTAATACCTATTTAATAATGAGGACAGGGTTTGAGAAAAATAAAAAGGGAGGTTTGCTGCTTTGCTAACAAAGCAGAAACACAGGGGACTCTGCCCAAAGGTTGTGACTCTCTTGAACTGGAGCAACAAGGGGTTTTAAAGGAGTTTCCATTGTTTACCTGGGAGATACTCTGTTCCTTGGTGGCCAGCAGGCATTGCCCTCTGCAGTGGGTGAGTTCCAGGCTGCCAGCTAAGCGCTTTTCTCATCCTGCTTAACAAAGGGGGGTAAACTTCTTCACAGTTTTTTAGAACACAGTCCAAAGGGTGTAAGGCTTACTTGCTTTATTACCCATTTTTACGTCCAATATCCTTAAGTTTTTACCACAGAAATCAAACAACAAAATTCACAAAAACAAACAAACAAAAAACATATAGAACACAAAACAAAACACAAAGAAACAGAAACCTGGTGAAGATACAGAAAAACTGAGGAGCAATGAAATGTCTTGCTGAAGCTCCGGGGTAGGAGCTCCTGCGTGCCCGGCTGCACCTTTCTACCCTTTCAGAGAAATTCCATACAGAACAGAACAGAGGACAGAACAATTCTTGTTACTGTCCTGGACAGGAGTACATGTGAGCCTCCCCAGGCCACCTCTCTGTAATCAGAAGACATCTCCCTTAACCAGATATCAGATGTTATAAAGGCACCACCTACCAATGGAGGCCTCCTCCACCAGGTGCTTGCTAATAGTTTTAGTGTGATGGTTCACTGCAGTGCTCCCTGGACCGAAGGCTCACTCCAAGGCTTTGGAACTTGGCTCTCCAGCCCTGAGCCCTGGAGGAAAGGCCAGCGTCAGAATTTCCAGCAGTCTGGTCTTGTGATCTGGTCACGTCATCTCGCTGGGGAACTCCAAAATGTTAGACCAGGATGCAAGAAAAGACCACTGACTCCAATTAAAATCAAATTAAGGCAAGCTTATTAGTTCAACCGGCTAGGCTGACTCTCCTTCTCAAAACGGCGGGAAAAAGACAGCATCCCCACCTTTCCTACACCCCAGCTTTATAGCCCAAAAAGTTACACAAAAAGGGAGTATCAGAAAACAGAACTTTGACAAGCATCACACTAACTGTAGTTAACATTTTTTATTTGCTGGCCCCAGCATCAGAAATTATGAGGACCATTAGAGCCTCAGAGAGGGTCGTTGTCTGGCCAGGGAAGGCCAATATTTATGAGGTGTCAGTAAGGTTTCAGAGAGGGCTGTGATCTGGTCAGTAAGACAGGCATGGGTGAGTTCAAGGCATGGGCAGGCATTCCAAGCAGGTTCAGAATTTGCAGTAATTTATAGTAAAGCAAAAATTATCTTTCCATGGCTTTAAGGCAAGATGGCTCCCAATATTAATGAAAGATCAGGTTGAGTGATCACCCATGTCCCTTCCTTTTGGAAACTCCTCTACCACCTCCAAGGTTGTGAACTCCTGATCATTTTCCATTCCAGATAAGTATTCACAGAATTTCTAACTCTTATCCTATAATTGTGTCTTACTTGGGGCAAAGGTAATGTCAAAGCATTGTTCTGGATGAGAGTGGGAAGATTATTGTATATCACATATTTGCATACACATTGGATTCATTTTCCAATTTTCCATTTGAAATACTGAATTCCTGACACTAACCCATACCCTACTAGACTCTGACTAATAATCCTAATATGATGGTGAAACATAACCCAAGCAGAATAGAAATACAAGCCGTTCAGAGGAGGCATGGTGTGTAGTTGGAATTGCCTTTTGCATTATATAGTATAGGAGCTATAAATCTAGTCAATTTTTTGTTGAAATAATTCTACATGTGTTTTTAAAGTTAACAAATATGGGAATCCTGTCTCCCTTTCTCTGTAGCACACGTATTTTTATATGCACATAGAGAATCCTACCTGGTATCACACGTACATACTTGTGAGGTGGCTGAATTGGCAGATACAAATTGTGAGAAGAGATCACTCCTCCTAAACGCTGTTTGAACTGAAAATTCAACCTATGGGTGAGCTTCCTAGTTCAATAACATTATACATAAATCCATGTTCAGTAAAATGAATATTTTTGCATCTGTGGATTATATATATATATATATATATATATATATATATATATATATATATATATATATATATATATATATACATATATATATCATGATGATTTTCGATTGGCATATACATGGCTACTTTTTTTTTCTTTTTTTGGTTGTTCAAAACGTTACAAAGCTCTTGACATATCATATTTCATACATTAGATTCAAGTGGGTTATGAACTCCCATTTTTACCCCAAATAAAGTTTGCAGAATCACATTGGTTACATATCCACATTTTTACATAATGCCCTATTAGTTACTGTTGCATTCTGCTACCTTTCCTATACTCTATGATCCCCCCTCTTTTCCCCTCCCATCTTCTCTCTCTACCCCATCTACTGTAATTATTTTTTCTCCTTGTTTATTTTCCCATTCCCTTCACAACCTGTTATATGTAATTTTGTATAACAATGAGGGTCTCCCTCCATTAACATGCAATTTCCCTTTTCTCTCCTTTTCCCTCCCACCTCATGTCTCTGTTAATGTAAATCTTTTCTTCCTGCTCTTCCTCCCTGCTCTGTTCTTAGTTGCTCTCATTATATCCAAGAAGACATTTGGTATTTGTTTTTTAGGGATTGGCTAGTTTCACTAAGCATAATCTGCTCTATTACCATCCATTTCCCTTAAAATTCCATGATTTTGTCATATTTTAGTGCTGCGTAATACTCCATGGTGTATAAATGCCACATTTTTGTTATACATTCATCTATTGAAGGGCATCTAGGTTGGGCCCACAGTGCAGCAATTGTGAATTGTACTGCTAAGAACATCGATGTGGCAGTATCCCAGAGGTATACACTATTTTAAGGTCTTCAGGAAATAGTCCGAGAAGGGCAATAGCTGGGTCAAATTGTGGTTCCATTCCAAGCTTTCCCAGGAATCTCCATACTGCTTTCCAAATTGGCCACACCAGTTTGCGGGAACAGCTCTCCTCATAGGTCTGGTTTGGTCCATCTTCTCTACATTAAGAAGAGAGAGGCTTACTCAGACACAACCCTTCATACTGAACAGGTTGTTTGCCATAGAAGATGACTTTTGGTCTTTCAGGTCTTTCATAGCTGCCTACATCTTCTCCAGGGATCAAATATGCATGGACCTTTGAGGTTCTCAGTAGGTGGCAGATCCCCTACATTGCTGTATTGCAAGACGAACCCTGTCCCTTCTCTTTTGTAAAGTTAGATTGAGGGAACAGTGTATGGTTAGGGTTAATAACATGTTCAATTTGGGTTCGGAATCATTCTGATGGATGAATAATGGTATTGGGAACCTGTGATATTTATAAAACTATAGAGGTGAAATATAAGTATGAAAACAGAAATCTAGGTAAGATTTGTAGCCCAGAAGGGAATGAGGCCCCTGATTGGGATACTTAGCTTTTAATTATGTTCTGCACGGTTGTCTCAGATAAATTGATAATCAATGGCATAGGACCTTGTACCTTGGAAGATTGATTGTAGAAGAGAACATCCACTCAAATTGGGATAGTGGGTAGGATAAGGAAGAGAGTCGGTAGGTTTAGGAAGAAGAGTGAGTATAAAATTTGGATCAAATGTTCTTTAGCAATAGGGTTTCATTTATACAGTAAATGTAAATGTCAGCACATGCGAAGAGTCAGTCACAATGATGAACTGCGGAAAATATAGGAAAGAAGATATCAATAGAGACATTACAAAATCAGGCAATTGTAAAGTGAGTGATAGGTTTAGACATTTTCAACAGGATCGAGATTGAATACATAATTTTAGGAAGAAACAAATATGTAGTCACCAATAGAAATGACATTTGAAAGCATTAGGCAAACTGGAAATGGAAGTTTTTAGTAATCCATATTCAACTTCCATTTAGGATTTGGTACAATCATAAGTGTGACCTTTGCATTTTGTGCCCAGAAAATTATTGTGATAAAATATATATGTAGATCATGTGACATGAGTATTTTTTACACCATTTCTGTGAGCAATATTTGAAGACATATAAATTAGTATTGGGGGTACAAAGTGGTGTACCCTGTGTCTATGAATATAGAGATAATGCATGAATAGAACATACTGTAAATAAATAATATAACTGGTTACACTTTAAATAATGGATTGAATTGTTATCTGAAAATATATAAGAAATCATATATTGACATACAATCATTAATTCCAACCAGTTATATATCTAATTGTAATCTTAGGGTTATTTTTTATCATGAAGTGTGTGTGAGTTTTGCTTCAAAAGTGATTATGGATCGAAAATAATGTGTTTGGAAAGAAGTCTCATGAAATTACCAATCAAGAAATATGGAGGAATCCATGTGTTCTGAAGCAGGAAGTGATTGAAAGTGAAACAAATGCCTATAAATTTGCTAAATTGTGGATGAAATATATGTCCTGTGATGTGCATAAACTGATGAAATAGTATGTACCAGTGTTGAATAAAAATGAACGTCAAAATACACATCATGTACCATAGGAATCTACTTGCACTGATGTTAAACTGGGTCAGTTACTGTACAAATATTAGGATTCGCGTGCATCATTCACCGAAGTTAGTTTTCTTTTTTTTTTAATTTTTATTTATGCTTGTTCAAAACATTACATAGTTCTTGATACATCATATTTGTCACTTTGATTCAAGTGGGTTATGAACTCCCATTTGTACCCCGTATACAGATTGCAGAATCACATCAGTTACACATGCATTGATTCATATATTGCCATACTAGTGTCTGTTGTATTCTGCTGCCTTACCTATCCTCTACTATCCCCCCTCCCCTCCCCTCTCCTACCATCTTCTCTCTCTACCCCCTCTACCTTAATAAATTTCTCCCCATGTATTATTTTTCCCTTTCTTCTCTCTTCCTCTTGTATGTAATTTTGTATAACCCTGAGGGTCTCCTTCCATTTCCATGCAATATCCCTTCTCTCTCCCTTTCCCTCCCACCTCTCATCCCTGTTTTAATGTTAATCTTCTTCTCATCCTCTTCATACCTATTCTGTTCTTAGTTAATCTCCATATATCAAAGAAGACATTTGGCATTTGTTTTTAAGGGATTGGGTAGCTTCATTTAGCATAATCTGCTCTAGCGCCATCCATTTCCCTGCAAATCTATGATTTTTTGTCATTTTTTAATGCAGAGCAATACTCCATTCTGTATAAATGCCACATTTTTTTTATCCATTCATCTATTGAAGGGCATATAGGTTGGTTTCACAGTCTTGCTATTGTGAATTGTGCTGCTATGTACATCGATGTAGCAGTGTCCCTGCAGCATGCTCTTTTTAGGTCTTTAGGGAATTGACCGAGAAGGGGAATAGCTGGGTCAAATGGTGGTTTCATTCCCAGCTTTCCAAGAAATCTCCATACTGCTTTCCAAATTGGATGCACCAATTTGCAGTCCCACCAGCAATGTACAAGTGTACCTGTTTCCCCACATTCTCACTAACACTTGTTGTTTGACTTCATAATGGCTGCCAATCTTACTGGAGTGAGATCGTATCTTAGGGTGGTTTTGATTCACCTTTCTCTGACTACTGGAGATGGTGAGCATTTTTTCATGTACTTGTTGATTATATGTCCTCCTCTGAGATGTCTGTTGAGGTCCTCGGCCCATTTGCTGATTGGGTTATTTGTTATCTTATTGTTTAATTTTTTGAGTTCTTTGTATACTCTGGATATTAGGGCTCTATCTGAAGTGTGAGGAGTAAAGATTTGTTCCCAGAATTTAGGCTCCCTATTTACCTCTCTTATTGTTTCTTTTGCTGAGAAACAACTTTTTACTTTGAGTAAGTCCCATGTGTTGATTCTAGTTATTAACTCTTGTGCTATGGATGTCCTATTGAGGAATTTGAAGCCCGACCCCACAGTATGTAGATCGTAGCCAACTTTTTCTTCTATCAGACGCCATGTCTCTGATTTGATATCAAGGTCCTTGATCCATTTTGACTGAACTTTTGTGCATGCAAGAGAAAGGGATTCAGTTTCATTTTGTTACATATGGATTTCCAGTTTTCCCAGAACCATTTGTTGAAGATGCTATCCTTCCTCCATTGATGCTTTTAGCTCCTTTATCAAATAGAAGATTGTTGTAGCATTGTGGATTAATCTCTGTGTCCTCCATTCTGTACCTTTGGTCCACCCGCCTGTTTTGGTACCAGTACCATGCTGTCATTGTTACTATTGCTCTGAAATTTAGTTTGAAATCTGGTATCGCTATACCGCCTGATTCACACTTCCTGGTTAGAATTGCTTTTGATATTCTGGATATTTTATTTTTCCAAATGAATTT
This sequence comes from Callospermophilus lateralis, assembly GCF_048772815.1. Lineage (NCBI taxonomy): Eukaryota > Metazoa > Chordata > Mammalia > Rodentia > Sciuridae > Callospermophilus > Callospermophilus lateralis. The sequence continues at coordinate 78,049 of NW_027513678.1, forward strand.
CATGATTGCTTTCTCTATTTCTACAAGAAATGCCGTTAGGATTTTGATTGGCATTGCATTAAACCTATAGAGAACTTTTGGGAATATCACCATTTTGATGATGTTAGTTCTCCCTATCCATGAACAGTGTATATTTTTCCATCTTCTAAGATCTTATTCTACTTCTCTTTTTAGGGTTCTGTAGTTTGCATTGTATAAATCTTTCACCTCTTTTGTTAGGTTGATTCCCAAGGATTTTATTTTTATTTTTTGAGGATATTGTGAATGGAGTGTTTTTTTTCTCATTTCCGTTTCAGAAGTTTTGTCACTGATATACAGAAATGCCTTTGACTTATGAATGTTGATTTTATATCCTGCCACATTGCTGAAATCATTTCTTAGTTCTAGTAGTTTTTTTTTTTTTTTGTACACCCTTTTGGGTCTTCTATATATAGAATTATGTCAGCTGCAAGTAGTGATAATTTAAGTTATTCTTTTCCTATTTTCATGCCTTTAATTTCTTTCATCTGTCTAATTGCTCTGGCCAGTGTTTCGAGAACTATATTGAATAGAAGTGGTGGTAGAGGACATCTCTGTCTTGTTCCAGATTTTAGAGGGAATGCTTCAATTTTTCTCCATTCAGAATAATGCTAGCCTGAGGCTTAACATAGATAGCTTTTACAATGTCGAGGTAAGTTCCTGTTATCTCTAATTTTTCTAATGTTTTGAACGTAAAGGGATGCTAAGGGTCTATTGTTCTTATTTATTTTTCGCAGAACCAAGCTTTAGTTTTGTAATTTTTTCAATAGTTTCTTTTGTTTCAATTTTGTTGTTTTCCACTCTGATTTTAGTTATTTCTTGCCTTCTGCTACATTTGCTGTTGTTTTGCTCTTCCTTTTCTAGGGCTTTGAGATGAAGTGTGAGCTCATTTATTTGTTGTTCTTTCCTATTTTTGAGGAATGACGTCAAGGTGGTGAATTTCCCTCTTAAAACTCCTTTCACTGTGTCCCATAGATTCCGATATGTTGTGTCTGTATTTTCATTTATCTCGAAGAATTTTTTGGTTTTCTCATTTATGTCTTCTGTAACACATTAATCATTCAGTAAAATGTTGTTCATTTTCAATGTGATGTAGGATTTTTCCTTCCTTCTTTTTCATTGGTTTCCAGTTTCATTCCATTATAATCAGATAAAATTCATGGTATTATGTCCACCACTTTATATTTATTGAGGGTTGCTCTATGGCATAATATATGGTCTATTTTTGAGAAGGATCCATGTGCTGCTTAAAAAAAAAGTATATCCACTTGATGATGGTTGATATATTTTATATATGTCAGTTAAGTCTAGGTTATTGATTGTGATATTGAGTTCTATAGTTTCTTTATTCAACTTTTATTTGGAGGATCTGTCCAATGGTGAGAGAGGTGTGTTGAAGTCACCCATAATTATTGTGTTGTGGTCTATTTGATTCTTGAACTTGAGGAGAATTTGTTTTATGAACGTTGCAGCACCATTTAATGGTGCGTAAATATTGATAATTTTTATGTCTTGTTGGTGAATGGTTCCTTTTAACAGTATATAATTTCCTTCATTATCCCTTTTGATTAAATTAGTCATGAAGTCGATTTAATTCAATTTGAGGATGGCCACCCCTGCTTGCTTATGAGGACCGTGTGCATGGTATATTTTTTCCCAACCTTTCACCTTCAGCCTGTGTATGTCTTTTCCATTCAGATATGTCTCCTGGAGGCAACATATTGTTGGATTTGTTTTTTTGAATCCAAGTTACAAGCCTATGTTGCTTTATTGGAGAGTTTAAGCCATTAGTGTTTAGAGCTACTATTGATATATGGTTTCTACTGCCATCCATGTTTGAATATTTATCGTTTTTTTAAATTTACTTTGTTTCTCCATGATTAGCTTTTCCCCCGCCCTCTGTCATTACTGAGGCACTTCCCACTGATGGTTTTGGTTGTTGTTTTTCATTTCTTCCTCGTGTAGTGTTTTGCTCAAGACACTTTGCAATGATGGTTTTCTTGCTGCAAATTCTTTTAGCTTTTCTTTATCATGAAAGATTTTTATTTCGTTGTTGTACCTGAAGCTGAATTTTGCTGGATACAGAATTCTTGTTTGGCATCCATTGTCTTTCAATGTTTGAAATACGTTGTTCCAGGATCCTCTCACTTTCAGTGTCTGTGATGAAAAATAGGTTGTTAACCATATTGGTTTACCCCTGAATGTAATCTTCCTCCTTTCTCTTGAAGCTTTTAATGTTTTCTCTTTGTTCTGTATATTGGATATCTTCATAACAATGTGTCTTGGCGTTGGTCTACTGTGATTTTGTGTGCTCTGTGTCCTGTAAGCATCTTCAATTTGTATATCCGTTTCCTTTTTTATTTCTGGAAAATTTTCTGTAATTATTTCATTCAACAGGTTACTCATTCCCATGGTTTGAATCTCTGTACCTTCCTCTATCCAGATGACTCATAAGTTTGGTTTTTTTATGTTATCCCATATCTCTTGGATGTTTTTCTCGTGATTTTTTACCAGCCTTTCTGTGTTGGCTAGACTCTTTTCAAGATGATATATTTTGTCTTCATTATGTGACATTCTGTCTTCTACTTGCTCCACTCTGTTAGTGATACTCTCAATTGAGTTTTTAATTTGGTTTATCATTTTCTTCATTTCTAGAATTATTCTTTGAATTTTTATAATCTCTATCTCCTGATAAAGAAGATTAACTTCTTCTTTTATCTGTTTATGTAATTCATTTTCAATGTGTTCTTTCACTGTATTTATTTGCTCTCTCGTGTCCTCTTTAAGGTTTCATTCCATCTGTCTAAGGTATTCCTTGAGTTTTTTATATGACCATTTTTCTGATGATTCTAGGTCCTCCTGAATATTTAGGTTATCCTTCATTGTTTGTACTCCTTTTCTTTCTTGCTTTTTTATGCTGCTCATGTTACTTCTTGTTTGTTTGAGTGCTGAGTTACTGCTTATTCTTATAAATTTGTTTGAAGCTTGGAAGGAAAGATATTAGAAGGGATGGGAAGAAGTCACTAAAGAGAATGAGAATAGGCAGGTGGAATTCAAGGATGAGGGAATAAGAAAATTGAAAAGAAATGAAAAGACAAATGAAAAAAATAGAAAATAAAGAAAGAAATATTTTTTTAAAATAATAATGATAATTAAAAATGAGAATTAAAATTTAAAATAATAATAATAATAGTAAAATTTAAAAAATAAAAACATTAAAATAAGTTAAAGAACAACAACAAAAAATGAAAATGAAAGAAAAAAAGTAAAAATAAAATAATAATAATAATAATACATGCAGTCATAGAGTTCAATTAACTTCTCTTCCAGTAGGTGGAGCTGTGCTCACTGGGCCAAGCGTCTCCTCTCAATAGGTGGGAACCAATCACTGTGCAGCAGCTCTTCCTCCCAGACTGGGCAGGTCTCCAATCCTGAGTGCCTAGGACCTTCTCTATTGTTTCCTCAAGCCAGGCTCCGCTCAACTGTGACACTCACCACAATACTTGCTACACGTCAGGTCTCTGTTCCTGGTAGTCCTGTTTTCATCAACGCCTGCCACTCTCTCCCTGTTTGCCTCCCTCAGACCCTAAGTTTGTAGAGCTTGGGGCTGGGAACCCCCAGCGAATTTGCTTGCTCTCTGGTATCCATGCCCACATTAGCTGGTGTAAGAGACCTCAGTTGTCAGCACTGGTGGGAGCGGTAGCCGGGAATTCCATGCCACGAGTACCACAGCACACATGATTCCCTCGGTCTGGCCATCTTTCTCACGGGAGACCTGGGAGGGCCCCTTAAAGGAGAGCTGGAAGGGGCCCTTAATGTTTCCCCGCTGTGTGGAGAGAGATGCATAGGGAATTACACACCTGTCGTACTGGTTTCAATGAAGTTATCTCCTCTGCCCATGACGTCAGTTCTCTTCCATGGTGATATCCCATGCAAATGGTGACCGTTCATTCCTTTTGCCAGGTGACCAATGCAACGGATGGGTCCTGACTGTGTCTCCGAAGCCCCATTTCAATTCAGTGGCCTTTTACCTCTGTAAATTCAGAAGGGCCGACCAGTTATTTCAGAGGGAATGTTAGTTCTGAGACACAAGAAGCAGGCAAATCTGAGCTTCTATGCAACTGATCCGGGCTCTGTGTGTTTTCTGAGGGGCCCAGACTGTTCGCACCAGATCCATGTCAGGTCAGCATTGCCTAATGATTCTGAACAAACAGCATTTAGACAGTTTATGACTCCCTATGCCTGCGCAGCTTAAGAGGTCAGAGACTTGATTTCTCCATGTTCGCCACCATGTTGGATCTCCTATATTGCTACTTTTTAATGTCTGTGCGTGTGCGTGCATATATATATATATATATATATATATATATATATATATATATACTCTCCAGATTTTTCAAAATATGAAATATATGTGTCTTATTATACGCTCCCTAAATTCATTCATATTCATATATGTGGATTTATAACAAACTTTCCACAAGATTATACTCAGAAATAATCATCCACCTGAAATATATATTTCTTTCCTAGTACTGAAAAGTAACTTCATAGAATGGTGAATACAAACTCTAATATTTCTACAGATACGTACCCAGTGTAACATCAATGCAAGTAGATTCCTAGGGGACATGATGTGTATTTTGACGTTCATTTCTATTCAACACTGGTACATTACTATTTCTTCAGTTTATGCACATCATAGGATATATATTTCATCCACAAGTTAGAAAACTTATAGGCATTTGTTTAATGATCAGTCACTTCCTGCTTCAGAACACATGTATTCCTCCATGTTTCTTGACTGGTCTTTTCATAAGACTTTTTCCAATCACAATATTTTCATTTTTCATTATCTCTTATGAAGCAAAACTCAAACACCCTTCATGATAAACCATAATCCTAAAATTACCATTAGATGTATAACTGGTTGGAATGAATGATTATATATCAATATAAGATTTCTTATATATTTTTAGATATCAATTCAATTCATTATTTAAAGTGGAACCAGTTAAATTATTTATTCACAGGATGGTCTATTCATGCATTATCTCTATATTCATAGACACAGGGTACACCTCTGTGTACCCCTAACACTAATGTATATGTCTTCAAAATATTGCTCCCAGAAATGGTGGAAGAAATACTCATGTCACCTGATCCACATATATATTTTATCACAGTAAAATTCTGAACAAAAAATGTAAAGGTCACACTTATGATTGTACCGAAGTCTAAAAGGAAAGTGAACATGGATAACTAAAAACATCCAGGTGAAGGTTGCCTAATGCTCTCAAATGTCAATCCTATTGGTGACAACATATTTGTTTCTTCCAATGATTATATATTCAAACTAAACCCTGTTGAAAATGTCTAATCCTATAACTCACTTTATACTTTGCCTGATTTCATAATGTCTCTATTGATACCTGCTTTCCTACTTATTTTCCCCAGTTCATCGTTGTGACTGACTCTTCACATGTGCTGAAATTTTCATTCATTCTCTAACAGAAACCCTATTGCTAAAGAACTTTTGGTCCAAATCCTATACTCACTCTTCTTCCTAAACCTACCGACTATCTTCCTAATCCTACCGACTATCCATTTTGACTGGATGTTCTCTTCTACATTAAATCTACCAAGGTACAAGGTCCTGTGCTTCAAATCATACTTAGATTTCTGTTTCCATACTGATATTTCACCTCTATATTCTTGTAATTATCGCACGTTCTCAATACCATTATTCTTCGCCCAGAATGATTCCTAACCCAAATTGAACCTGTTATTAACCCTAAACATACACTGTTCCCTAAATCTCATTTTACAGAAGAGCAGCAACAGAGTTGTTCTTAAAATACAGGGAATTAGGGGACCTTCCACCTGCTGAAAACCTCAAAGGTCCATGCAGAAATGATACCTGGAGAAGTTGTAGGGAGGTATGAAAGACCTGAGAGAGCAAAAGTCCTATTCCAAGTCAAACAACCTGGTCAGGATAAAGAGATGTGTCCGAATCAGCATCTCTCTACTTATTTTAGAGAAGATGGACTAAACCAGACCTGTGTGGAGAGCTGTTCCCAGGTGTCTATGGTTGATATACCATTCTAACTTGTGAAAGTGTTCCAGGAAGTAGGAGCAGCCTCCATCTCATGGGACCCTTGGAAGCAAGTGTTAGGACAAAGTGGTTGCCAAGGCAGTGGCCTCATTCAGTTCCAAAGAAAGTGACATACCTCATTTCCTTGGTGATGGAACACTCTGAACTTGCTATCCAAGAACCAAGACACCGAGAGGCAATCCCAGTCCATGTCCCTGTGGGCTCACTTGATTGGATTTTCCAAGGACAGAGTCAGTCTTTCTTGGTACCTCCTGATGTGAGTATAGCCAAATACCAGGAGAGCTCTGAAGAGATACTTTTCCTGCGAAAGCAGGTAGTAGCTGGCCACTTTTTCATGACAACTTCACAGAGTTGGTCAAGGAAACCAGATCTGATAGAGGACACGCCATTTTGGGGGAACATAATATGGCCCACCAGTCAGAGTTAACTCCGGAGAGTCACAGACCTACTTGAGGGAAGGAGGTGCATTTGTGAGTGTGGGTTTGTTGTTTTGTCTCATGTTCAGAGAATAGGTACGAAAGGCGGTTTGTTTGATTTGAAGTGAACTGTTTCTAGTAAGTCGTTTGACAAGATGAGTGTTTCTATGTCTGTGTATCCCACTGTGTCCGCGGTTGTAGACATGAGAAAAGAGAATGCAACAATGGATGTGTCCTGTCTAGTAGAAAGCTTCCCATTATGCATCCTGCCTAATTTATGAATAGAGTGCGGCTTGCCTTATGGATGGGCAATACCTACTACCTTCCTAAGTCTCTGTTTTCTTCTGAATTCTGGCCACTCTCCAGAATAGGCTCATGGTTTTGTGTCCAAGATATGTAACAACTCCAAGGTCTGTGACATGGCCATGTACAGGATAGCTGAAGGGAATGGCCAGCATCTCAGAAAACTCAGATATCAATGTGACCAGGAAAGTCTCAGTGGATATACCCTGCTTTTGGCCTTTTGCTTACCTATTGTTCTGTTGCCCTGAATATCAGGAAGGTCTTTGCCTCAGGCCACCCCTTTGTGAAGCCTGAAGAAAACAGTTTTCAATTGGAAATGAATGGGCATCACTTGTGGCTCTTTCTTAATTGCTTTGGAAAGGGATGTGTCTGAATTAGCCTCTTGGCCTTGTATGTGGCTGTGACTTTGATTCTCAGCAGCTGATGGATCTAAAGAATGATCCCATGTGTGCATCCAAAACCATAATTGCCAAAAGATCAGTCATTGTGGATGAAGTCTCTCGTCTTCCTCTGTTAGGTTCCTGACTTCCATCAAGTGATAATTGGTATTCCTTGGGTCAAATGAGTTCTTCAAATCACTGCAGAGGTGCTTAGGTTTTTGCATGACTCCAAATCACATAAAGAATCTATAATTGAAAGTCAGTAGGCCACAAATTGGAGATACAGAGCAGTATTAACGGGAGGCTTATTTGATCACTCCTGGTTCACAGGAAGGGTGTCCAGGCCAACATGACTTTAGGCAAATGAGGGGCAAGGGAGTTTATTTGGACACTGTCTTTGGGTGAGCCATTCATGGAGACCTTCAGCCAGAGGTTACGATGAGTGACTATATGGAAGAAGTTGAGGACCTTGTTTGAGTGTTTTGGTTTTAATTGTGGTCATTTGTGTGGTGGTTGTAAGAAATATCTTGGTCCACCTGGGCTTGAACTCTGGTTGGATTCCCCTTAGAGACTGCGTTCTGGAACTGAACTCAGAGAAGTATTGCCATGAATTGTGTTGGGATATTAGGAGGCCACGCATGAGAGTCGCCCTTGGAAACTGAGATCTAGGCCCAGGGTGGCTTTCCACAGAGCACTGAGAATCTCAGCCAGGATAACACATGATTTTATTCTGAAAGACTTGGCAGCCATAGTTGAGTGTCAAAACACACATGGACCTCACATTGTAGACCTCAATTTACCTGGCTTCATGTGACCTTTTGGCCACTCTTTGGGAAGCCTTGCCTGTGAGAGTTCTCCAGAGCTTTCATTGAAAATGAGCTTCCTCATTATTTAATGGTTTCTGAATGAATTGAAACCCACAGTGCCTCCAACTTCATCCTTAACAATGGCTAGATGAATACCATGTAGTTATTAAAATTTCCATGACCAGGTGGCACTGGAGAACCTTTGAATGTCCTGTTGCTGATCATGAGTATACCAGACAGTGCCTTGATTGACTGGATTTCATGAAAATGTTGTAGAAAAGAGATGCCAGTACGTTTGAGTCTGCTGAGTAGTGGGCCTAGAGCACTGGTGGGCAGGTGTGTGAAAAAACATCAGTAGTAGGGCCATGAGGATCTACCATTGGATTCCAAATGGCTTGTGACTGACATGGTGCAGCCAGCAGATCCTTATTTGTAAAGTCATCTTTTTATATGGAGAGGTTTCAGGGCAATGTTCAGAATAAGGGTCATATGGACAAGGGGGCAATGGGGCAAGCTATGAGGGATAGAAGCCTGGTTGGTGCGTTCTCCTGCACACGCTGACCCACCACACGTGACATAACTCCCTCCAGCACTGTGTCTCAGTTGGGCTCCTTGTATTTTATGAAGCAAATACTAAACTCTCAGTGCAGCAGGAAAAACACCACAAAAAGTGGAGGAGGACAAAATGGCTTCACAGTTCACATGGGGAGACATTTAGTCACCAGTGGTCACTGTTTACCAACAAAGAGAGGATTCAGGCCTCCTGCTTCATGTTAATTGGAAAATAAGAACCCATGTCCTTCAGGTCAAAGTGATGGAGACCCACCTTTGATGTTCTCACTACAAAAGAAGATAAAGCTCCTGAAAACAGCCTAAATTTCAAGTGCCCAACCTCAGAGTGAGATTCTCAAAAAGTCCTTAGGCCAGAAGAGCTCCATGTTTGTGGAGTGTTTACCCTGTCCCTTACTTTTAGAAAGTCCTCTACCTCCACCAAAGATGTGAAATCTGGAGCATTTTCCATTCCAGATAGGTATTCACAGATTTTCTAACTCTTCTCCTATAATTGTGTCTTACTTGAGGCGAAAGTAATGTTAAAGCATTGTTCTGGATGAGAGTGGGAAGATTTTTGTGTAGCATATATTTGCATACACATTGGATTCAATTTCCTATTTTCTATTCGAAATACTGAATCCCTGACACTAACACATACCCTATCAGACTCTGAATACTATTTCTAATAGGATGGAGAAAAATAACCCAAACAGAATAGAAATGCAAGCAGTTTAGAGGAGTCATGGTGTATATTTGGACTTGCCTTTTGCATGATACAGAGTAGGAGTTAAATCTAGTCAATTTTTTGTTGAAATAGTTCTCCATGTGTTTTTAAAGTTAACAAATTGTGAATTCCTGTCTCCCCTTCTCTGTAGCCCATTCAGCACATATATTTTTATATGGATATATAGAATCATACCTGGTACCACACATACATTCTTGTGAGGTGGATGAGTTGGCAGATACAAATTGTGAGAAGAGATCACTCCTACTAAACCGTGTTGGAACTGAATATTCAACCAATGGGTGAGCTTCCATGTTCAGTAAAATGAATATTTTTGGATCTGTGGATGATATATATTTTATGATGAATTTTGATTGACATATATGTTGCTATTTTTTTTTCTGTGTGTGTGTGTGTTTTGTGTCACTCACCTGTTCTGTAAAACAACTTCAGAGAGAGAGGTTAAAAATTCATGCAAAGCTCTGATGGAGGTATCTAATATCTTAGTTTTGGTCTATTGCTTCTTCTAATTGGGTCATTTGTTGTGTCCCATGGACGAGGGCAGTGGTTCCTGTGCCCACCCCTGCAGCAACTCCTATTCCGAATAGGATGGCTAAAGTGAGGGATATATGTTCCCAGTTGAAACGGGTTGTATGCCCCCCTATTTGATCTTCAAATGAACCTGCATCATGATAGAGCACTCTGGGAAACATCTGCACCATTACACAATTAATCACATCTGTTGACCATTTCATGAAAACATAAACAATGTTTAATTATATACAATTATGCTGTTGTAGGGACGGACAAGGCAAGGCACCTAAGATAGCAAAGAAGACAGCGAAACCGTCCTATTTGGTTGCAACCATATTCAGAGGGCATTGCTTCTGTTGTAATCAATTATTCTCCTGAAACTCAAGTATAGGTAGTTTCAGAATTTTGTACCCAACATGTAAGGGAAGGGGCTCAGAAGTTCACAGTCTGCAGAAGTTCAAAAAAGCCGTTGTTGTTTCTGTTTTTTCCTCGGTTCTGGGCAAGTTAACTTTTCAAGGACACCTGGGAGGGAAAGAGGTTTTTCCTACCTTTCTTATTTTTCGCCCCTGACAGCTGTTACCATGCAGCCCTGATGGTAACTTCTTTATCTTAGAAATATAGCCATCTCTGTAAAGCCCCAGCTCACGGCCAGAGGCCTTGTTCTTATATTTTGTGGAAAACAAGTAATGGGGTCTAGCATAGAAGTGCTTATTTTTTTAGCCAGTGGCCAAGTAGAACAAGGCAACACTAAAAGAGGAAGTTTATCTACATTGAACTCTTTTATAGGGACTCTTTTGCTGAAAGTCCTAAAGTCAGCCATGGTGAAGACTTCTGTAGAAAGTCAGTTAAGAATTTTCTGTAGGCTTGGTACAGAAGGGGAAGACAGGGAAGGTGGGGCTGACAGCAGCTCCGAGGATCTGAGAATAAGGAAGGAGAGATGTAAAAGAATAATGGGAAAGGGGTTTGGTATTTTCCTAGTAACAAAAACTTGAGCTGCAGAACAGGTTGAGCAGAGGGGAAGACAAGAGTGAGTATCCCAAAATGCATGTGAGGGACTTTAAATTTTTAGTAAACTGTTTTCAGTGATGACAAAGCAACTTTAAAGGCCATTTTCATTACATCTTTGATAGGAGTCTGAGGGCTCTCCTCTGCTAGTTTCAGCTTTGTGTTAGCTGGTAAGAGGACCTGGTGGGACCCGGTGCGGGCACGGACAGGAGAAGAGAGGAGTGAGTCGGTGGGTGAGAACCTGAGTACCTGCTAACTCAGCAAGGGGGCGATGGTCTGAGAACCGGGAGAGGTTTGGGTTTTTGATCTAATAATTGGAGGGGAGAAATCAGGTTGCTGAGGTGAGAGTGACAGCAGAGACTCTGGAGCACAAGGCTGAAGGTGAGGATCTATTGGATAAGCATAGTTCAGGATATGAGTGAAGGATGGAAAAGGCCTGCCCATAGGGGAATCTCCTTTCACCCTTTTGAGCACTTGCAGAAGTTAAAAAGGTCACACAGGGCTGGGGATGTGGCTCAATTGTAGCACGCTCGCTTGGCATGCGTGCGGCCCGGGTTTGATCCTCAGCACCACATACAAACAAAGATGTCATGTCCGCCAAAAACTAAAAAATAAATATTAAAAATTCTCTCTGTCTCTCTGTCTCTCGCCTCTCTCTTTAAAAAAAAAATGGTCACGCAGAATTTGAGGATCTAGAGACCCCTCTGGGGGCCATCGGTTTTGGTTATCTAATTGGTAATATGGCCAATGCTGTGTACTGAATTTGATGAGGAGTTTGTGTTCCATCAGGCAGCCCCTGTATGCTCACATCCCCATGACGTACAGAAAAAGTCAGCCAGGCATTCTGGAATTACTAAAAAGGAGTGATGGATTTTTCCTTTCCCCAGGTCCATGATCCTCTTAGTTGTACAAGTCCGATATTTACTGCCATTAGCCCCTTGAACTAGAGACCTTTTATTTGATAGAGGGCCCAATGGGGCCTTAAGCACTGAGTTTATTGCCCCTGTATCCCCATCAAAGTTTACTGGGGTCTCCTCCACTTCAAAAGATACGCTGAGCTCAGGGAGGGGATCTGAGCCCCGACTTTCGTAGTCATGCTGAAGAGTCAGAATGGCTGGCTGGCTTGGCTGCCTCTTTCTAGGGCACTCTTGAACCCAGTGTCCTCTTTCTTTACAGTAGGCACATTGATCTGAGGTCAGGGGTGGCCTCTGGCGTGGGACCAGGTATCCCTTCCTGTCTCCCTGTTTCTTAATTTCTGGCCCTTTTGTTGTTGTGACCGGGACCTTAGTCAACTCCTTAGTCTATCTTTTGTTTCTTTTATCGTCCTTTTGCTCCCTTCTCTTCCTCAGTTTCTCTCTTATAGTATACTTTCTCGGCTTCTCTGACTAAATCTCTCAAAGTCATATCTTGTAATCCATCTAAGCATTGTAACTTTCTTTAAATATCCAAGGCAGCATGCCCAATAAAGGCCATTGTGACAGATGCCTTTTGATCCTCTGCATGAGGATCGAAAGGAGTATATCTCCTATATGCCTCCGTAATTCTCTCTAGAAACATAGAGGAAGATTCATCAGGCCCGCAGGCGTGGTAGCCATGTCACCCCAAATGGAGTAGGGAAATAGCAGTGCCGCTGCCTGTGCCCGGATAAGGCCCAGTCACCAGCTGGTGTGGTAGTCACGTCACCCAAATTGTAGTAGGGGCCAAGCAGGCCTCCGCCCACGCCCGCAACAAAAGCAGACCTGTGACTGACCTGCGGAACAGGCACAGCGGCCTGCCACCATGGTAGACATGACACCCCAATTGGAGTAGTGGCAGAGCAGAGCTTTCTCCCGCGCCCAGTACAAGCACAACGGCCAACCAGCGTGCTAGTCACGTCAACCCAATTGGAGTAGGGGCAGAGCAGAGCCTTTGCCCGCACCCAGAACAGGCCCAGCGATCTGCCAGCATGGTAGTCACGACACCCCAATGGCAGTAGGGCCAGAGCAGAGCCACCACCCGCTCCCGCAAGGTAGGCAGACCTGCAACCGACAGGCGGAACAGGCCCAGCGGCCTGCAAGCACGGCAGACACGTCAACCCATTTGGTTCTTTGAAAAAATAAAAAATATCGACAGAACATTAGCCATGCTAACGAAGACAAGAAGAGAGAGAACTCAAATTACTAGCATATGGGATGAAAAAGACAACATCATAACAGATATTTCAGATATACAGAAGATAATCTGAAATTATTTTGAATCTTTGTACTCTAATAAAATAGAAGACGGTGAAGGCATCGATAAATTTATTAAGTCATATGATCTGCCCAGATTGAATCAGGAGGATATAGACAACCTAAACAGACCAATATCAATTGAGGAAATAGAAAAAAACATCAAAACACTACCAAGTAAGAAAAGCCCAGGACCTGATGGGTATATAGCAGAGTTTTACAAAACATTTAAAGAGGAACTAATACCAATACTTTTCAAGTTATTTCAGGAAATTGAAAAAGAGGGAATTCTTCCAAATTCATTCTATGAGGTCAACATCACTCTGATTCCTACACCAGACAAAGACACTTCAAAGAACTAAAACTACAGACCAATATCTCTAATGAATCTAGAGGCAAAAATCCTCAATTAAATTCTGGCAAATCAGATACAAAAGCATATCAAAAAAATTGTGCACCATGATCAAGTAGGATTCATCCGTGGGATGCAAGGCTGGTTCAATATACGGAAATCAATAAATGTTATTCATCACATCAATAGACTTAAAAATAAGAACCATATAATCATCTCGATAGATGCAGAAAAAGCATTCGACAAAGTACAGCATTCCTTTATGTTCAAAACTCTAGAAAAACTAGGGATAACAGGAACATACCTCAATATTTTAAAAGCAATCTATGCTAAGTCTCAGGCTAGCATCATTCTGAATGGAGAAAAATTGAAGGCATTCCCCCTAAAATATGGAACAAGACAGGGATGCCCTCTTTCACCACTTCTGTTCAACATAGTTCTCGAAACACTGGCCAGAGCAATTAGACAGACAAAAGAAATTAAAGGCATATAAATAGGAAAAGAAGAACTTATATTATCACTATTGCAGATGACATGATTCTATACCTAGCAGACCCAAAAGGGTCTACAAAGAAACTAATAGAGCTAATAAATGAATTCAGCAAAGTGGCAGGATATAAAATCAACACTCATAAATCAAAGACATTCCTGAATATCGGTGACAAATCCTCTGAAACGGAAATGAGGACAACCACTTCATTCACAATATACTAAAAAAAAAAAATAATTGGGAATCAACCTAACAAAAGAGGTGCAAGTTTTATACAAGGAAAACTACAGAACCCTAAAGAGAAAAAAAGAGGAAGATCTTAGAAGATGTAAAAATGTACCCTGTTCATAGATAGACAGAACTAACATCATCAAAATGGCAATATTACCAAAAGTTCTCTATATGTGTAATGCAATGCAATTCAAAATCCCAACGGCATTTCTTGTAGAAATAGAGAAAGCAATCATGAAATTCATATGGAAAAATAAAAGACCCAGAATAGCAAAAACAACACTAAGCAGGAAGTGAGAATCAGGCCGTATAGCGATACCAGACTTCAAACTATACTACAGAACAATTGTAAAAAAAATAGCATGGTACTGGTACCAAAACAGGTGGGTGGACCAATGGTAAAGAATAAAGGACACAGAAACCAATCCAAAAAAATACAACTATCTTATATTTGATAAAGGGGCTAAAAGCATGCAATGGATGAATGATAGCATCTTCAACAAATGGTTCTGGGAAAACTGGAAATCCATATGTAACAAAAAGAAACTGAATCCCTTTCTCTTGCCATGCACAAAAGTTAAATCAAAATGGAACAAGGAGCTTGATATCAAATCAAGACATGGTGTTTGATAGAAGACAAAGTTGTCTACGATCTACATACTGTGGGGTCGCTTCCAAATTCCTCAATAGGACACCCATAGCACAAGCGTTAATAACTAGAATCAACACATGGGACTTACTCAAACTAAAAAGTTTTTTCTCAGCAGAAGAAACAGTAAGAGGGGTAAATAGGGAGCCTACATCCTTGGAACAAATCTTTCCTCCTCACACTTCAGATAGAGCACTAATATCCAGAGTATACAAAGAACTCAAAAAATTAGTCAATAAGATAACAAATAACCCAATCAACAAATGGGCCAAGAACCTGAACAGACACTTCTCAGAGGAGGACATACAATCAATCAACAAGTACATGAAAAAATGCTCACCATCTCCAGCAGTCAGAGAAATGTGAATCAAAACCACCCTAAGATACCATCTCACTCCAGTAAGTTTGGCAGCAATTATGAAGTCAAACAACAACAAGTGCTGGCGAGGATCTGGGGAAACAGGTACACTTGTACATTGCTGGTGGGACTGCAAATTGGTGCAGCCAAATGGGAAAGCAGTATGGAGATTTCTTGGAAAGCTGGGAACGGAACCACCATTTGACCCAGTTATTCCCCTTCTCGGTCTAAAACCTAAAGACCTAAAAAGAGCATGCTACAGGGACACTGCTACATCGATGTTCATAGCAGCACAATTCACAATAGCAAGACTGTGGAACCAACCTAGATGCCCTTCAATAGAAGAATGAATAAAAAATGTGGCATTTATACACAATGGAGTATTACTGTGCATTAAAAAATGACAAAATCATAGAATTTGCAGGGACATGGATGGCATTAGAACAGATTATGCTAAGTGAAGCTAGCCAATCCCTAAAAAAACAAATGCCAAATGTCTTATTTGATATAAGGAGAGTAACTAAGAACAGAGTAGGGACGAGGAGCATGAGAAGAAGATTAACATTAAACAGGGATGAGAGGTGGAAGGGAAAGGGAGAGAGAATGGAAACTGCATGGAAATGGAAGGAGAACCTCAGGGTTATACAAAATTACATACAAGAGGAAGTGAGGGGAAAGGGAAAAATAATACAAGGGGGAGAAATTTATTACTGTAGAGGGTGTAGAGAGAGAAGAGAGGAGGAGAGGGGACGGGAGGGGTTATAGTAGAGGATAGGAAAGGCAGCAGAATACAACAGACACTAGTATGGCAATATATGAATCAATGGATGTGTAACTGATGTGATTCTGCAATCTGTAAACGGGGCAAAAATGGGAGTTCATAACCCACATAAATCAAAGTGTGAAATATTATTTATCAAGAACTATGTAATGTTTTGAGCAACCATATATAAAAATTAAAAAAAAAGACAACTAAATTCGGTGAATAATGCACGAGAATCCTAATATTTCTACAGTAACTGACCCAGTTTAAAATCAATGCCAGTAGATTCCTATGGGACATGATGTGTATTTTGACGTTCATTTTTATTCAACAATGGTACATTATTATTTCATGAGTTTATGCACATCATAGGATATATATTTCATCCACAAATTAGCAAATTTATAGGCATTTGATTTAATTTCAATCGCTTCCTGCTTTACAACATATGCATTCCTCCAGGTTTCCTGACTGGTCTATTCATGAGACTTCTTTCCAAACATATTATTTTCGATTTCCATAATCACTTTTGAAACAAAACTCACACACTGTTCATGATAAACCAAAACACTAATATTACCATTAGATGTATAATTGGTGGGAATGAATGATTGTATATCAATATAAGATTTCCTGTAATTTTTAAGATATCAGTTCAATCCATTATTTAAAGTTGGAACAAGTTATATTATTTATTCACTGTATTGTCTATCCGTACTTTATCTCTAAATTCATAGACACAGGGTGCACCTCTTTGTAACCCCAATACTAATTTTACGTCTTGAATATATTGCTTCCAGAAATGGTGGAAGAAATACTCATGTCACCTGATCTACATATACATTTTATCACAGTAGTATTCTGGACAAATAATGTAATGGTCACGGTTATGATTGCACGAAGGACTAAATGGAAAGTGAACATGGATTACTAAAAACATCTATGTCCAGGTTGCCTAATGCTCTCAAATGTCAATCCTATTGGTGATTACATATTTTTTTCTTCCTAATATTATGTATTCAAACTCAACCCTGTTGAAAATGTCTAATCCTATCACTCACTTTATACTTTGCCTGATTTCGTAATGTCTCTATTGATATCTGCTTTTCTACATTTTTTCCCAGCTCATCATAGTGACTGACTCTTCATATGTGCTGACTTTAACCATCACTCTGTAACCGAAACCCTATTGTTAAAGAACTTTTGTTCCAAATGGTATACTCACACTTCTTCCTAAACGTACTATCTTCCTATTTCTATCAACTATCCCTTTTTGACTGGATGTTCTCTTCTACATTCAATCATTATAGTAAATGTCCGGCGAGCTTCACAGGAGGAAACCACCAACAGACTATCTCATGCAACAGCAAAGGGTTTATTGAGTGTCCAGCATGCTGGTGCTCAGAGCTCAGTTGAATAGAGCAGATAGCCCTGAGAATAGCTTAAGTAGAGCTTATATACATTACCTGGAGAGGGCAGGGAGGGAAGTTTATTGATGGATCGGGGTGAGTGGGCGATTTGCGTGCAACTGGGTGAGGGAGCACATTCTGCAGTTGGGCAGTTGGGGACAGCACATACTGGGAACAAGATTTGCAAGCATTTCTCAAGATTTCAACAGTGTTTTGTTAAGCATACAGAAAAACAGGAAGTGACAAGTACCTATTTTACTAACCTTTTATTCCCCACTTCTTCTTCTGGCTACTTTTAATCATAAAAATGATCATTGGGAGGGTGTCACATTCTATGTATACTAGTAGGGTATTACCATAAGTTTAACTCGTCCAAATTGAGCCTGGAGAAAAGAAATTACACGGATGAGAAAACAGGGTTTAATAGTTAGCAATAACTTGAGGATTACTATTGGACCGGCCAGGGTTGATAAAAACGTAGTTAACCAGGAAGACTGTGTGAACCAAGACTCAAACCACCTTTTTTGGCCCTCTCTGTCTCGTTGATGCTTTTCAAGGCATCTTTTTAATTTACTCTTAGATTTTATTACAAGTCCAGTATGCTCGGCATACAAACAACTTTCTTTTCTCAATGTAGCACAAAGCCCCCTTCTCTCATGACGAGGAGGTCCAACCCTCGAGTGGTCTGAAAAACAACTTCAGAGAGAGAGGTAAAAGACTCATGCAAAGCTCTGATGGAGGTTTCTAATATCTTAGTTTTGGTCTATTGCTGTCATTTTTTGGGTCATTTGTTGAGTCCCTTGGACAAAGGCAGTGGTTCCCGTGGCCACCAGTGCAGCAATTTCTATTCCTAATAGGATGGCTACATTGAGAGATATATATTTTCAGTGGAACCGGGTTGAATGCCCCCCTATTTGATCTTCAAATGAATCTGCGTCGTGATAGAGCACTCTGGGAAACATCTGCACGATTACACAATTAATCACATCTGTTGACCATTTCATGAAAACATTAACAATGTTTAAGTATATAGAATCATGCTGTAGTAGGGAAGGACAAGGCAACGCACCTAAGATAGCACTGAAGACAGGGAAACAGTCCTATTTGGTTGCAACCAGATTCAGAGGGCATTGATTCTGTTGTAATCAACTAATCCTCTGAAACCCAAGTTTAGGTAGTTTCAGAATTTTGTACCCAACATGTAAGGGAAGGGGCTCAGAAGTTCACAGTCTGCAGAAGTTGAAAAAAGCAGTTTTTGTTTCTGTTTTTTCCTCGGTTCTGGGCAAGTTAACTTTTCAAGGACACCTGGGAGGGAAAGAGCTTTTTCTTCCCTTTCTTATTTTCCCATTGCCAGCTGTTACTACGGAGCCCAGTTGCTAACTTCGTTAACTTAGAAATGTAGCCATCTCTGTGAAGCCCCACGTCAAGGCCAGAGGCCTTGTTCACATATTTTTGTGAAAAACTAGTAAGGGGGTGTCTGGATTAGGAGTGCTGATTTTTTTAGCCAGTGGCCAAGTAGAACAGGGCAACATGAAAATAGGAAGTTTAACTACATTGAACTTTTTTATAGGGACTCTTTTGCTGAAAGTCCTAAAGTCAGCCATGGTGAAGACTTCTGGAGAAGGTCAGTTAAAGACTTTTCTGTGGGCCTGGTATAGAGGGGAAAGACGGAGAAGGTGGGGCTGAGAGCAGCTCCGAGGATCTGAGAATGAGAAAAGAGAGATGTAAAAAAATAATGGGAAAGTGGTTTGGAATTTTCCTAGCAACAAATATTTGAGCAGTAGAACAGGTCAAGCAGAGTGGAAGATGGTAGTGAGTATCCCAAAACGCAGAGGGACTTTAAATTTGTAGTAAACTGTTTTCAGTGATGACAAAGCAACTTTAAAGGCCATTTTCATTACATCTTGGATAGAGGTCTGAGGGCTCTCCTCAGCTGGTTTGAGCTTTGGGTTAGTTGGTAAGAGGACCTGGTGGGACCCAGTGCGGGCACTGTCAACAGAAGAGAGGAGTGAGTGGGTGGAGGGGTACCTCAGTACCTGCTACCTCAGCAAGGGGGCAATGGTCTGAGAACCAGCAGAGGTTTGGGTTTTTGATCTAATAATTGTAGTGGAGAAATCAGGTTGCTGAGGTGGGAGTGACAGCAGAGACTCTGGAACAGAAGGCTGAAGGTGAGGATCTATTGGATAAGCATAGTTCAGGATGTGAGCGAAGAAGGGAAAAGGCCTCCACATAGTGGAATCTCCTTTCACCCTTTTGAGCACTAGCAGATGTTAAAAAGGTCATGCAGGATTTGAGGATCTAGAATCCCCTCTGGTGGCCATCAGTTTTTGTTATCTAATTCGTAATATGGCCAATGCTGTCTACTGAATTTAATGCAGGGTTTGGGTTCCATCAGGCAGCCCCTGTATGCTAACATCCCCATGACTTACAGAAGAAGTCGGCTTTTCCCCCACACAGCCATGGCTGTTTTTGGCTTTGACAGTCGGCCGGGTAAACACAGTAATCTAGGCTAGCCAACCTGCATCTGGCTCGTGTGTCCCTACATCCATAATATTTGTTTCCATTATCTATGGTAAGGAAGGGATTTAATGGAATTTTAGTGGGATCATCTTCATCAGGGATATCCCATTAGGAAAGACCTATAGCCAGCTGACAAATGTCTGGGTGGAGAGATGGTCACCAGGTCCCTAAGTGGGCTGCATGCAAGATAGATTATACTTCTTTTCCAGTAGAATTTGTGATCAGCCATCGCTGCTGAACGGGCTGATGAGGGTTAGGACTACTTGTGGCCAAGGGGAGAGTCTATAGGCTTATCCAAACGGTGAATATGCAATTTGAAAGTGTTACCAGTCTTTTCCAGTTTCCAGCCAGAGTGTGGACAGGGCGCAGGCTTGAGATGAGAGGCATGGATCCAGGAAGTGATTCCGTTTACCTTTACCACTATAGATGTTATAAGTAGCACCTGGTATGGTCCTTTCCAGTGGGGTTCCAGGGATGACACCTGATATCATCTTACGTAGATGAAGTCTCTTACTTGATATCGATGTGGAGTCCCCTCGTCCCCAGTTTGGTAGGGAGTGGCCAGCTGTTTCCACAGGTATCACTGAGATCTTTCAACAGCTTTAAGTCTGTCAAACAAGGGGGTGTGAAAGGGATCGTTAGGTCTTAGAGTTGGGCTTTGGTACGTTACTGGAAGAGAGGCACCCTAGATATTCACAGGGGGTGTGGTTACTCAAAGAAACAGAGGGCATATTTCTTGCACGAAACATTGTATAAGGCATGAGCATAGTCCAATCATTTATGCTGGTCTCTAAGCTTAATTTCATTGAGGTCTCTTTAATGGTTCTATTTATTCTTTCTACCTGTCCTGAACTCTAGGGTCTGTAAGCACAATTAAACTTCCAATGAATCCCCAGGTTCCTGGCTAACCCCTGACTTACTTGGGCCATGAACGCCGGTGCATTATCAGACCGTATTACCTTTGGCAGGCCGTATCTTTGAAAAATGTCTTTCAGGATCTGCTTGACCACCATTAGCACTGTTTCTTTTTTTTTCTTTTAGTGGGGAAGGCTTCAATCCATCCTAAAAATGTATCTACAAAGACTAGAAGATATTTATGTCCATACCTTGCTGGCTTAATTTCAGTAAAGTCAACTTCCCAGAATTGTCCTGGTCTGGTTCCTCGTAGGTGCTTTCCTGCAGGAAGCTTGGAAGGGTAAGAATTTACCAATTGATGGACTCGACAGGCTTTTTTTACCCATTCAGTTATTTCTTTTTGCTGTGAGTCAGTTAGTGGAAAACTCTGTTCTTGATACTTCAGAAATACCTGCAGTTTCTTTGAACCAAGGTGAGTGAGTTGATGTGCATTTTCTACTGACGTATTTAGAGCTGTGACTATAGGAGTTTTTACTGAAGGATTTAGAAATTCCACTTGGGGGCCTTCAGGGTTAAAAGTTATTTTGGACTGGAACTTGGTGAGCAGATCTCTGCCCATCAATGGGGCTAGGAATTCTGGGATTACTAGGAAGGAGTGATGGATTTTTCCTTTCCCCAGTTCCATGATCCTCTTAGTTGTCCAAGCCCGATATTTACTGTCATTAGCCCCTTGAACTAGAGACCTTTTATTTGATAGAGGGCCCAATGTGACATTAGGGGTGAGTATATTGCCCCTTTATCCACTTCAAAGATTTCTGGGGTCCCCTCCACTTCAAAAGTTACCCTGAACTCGGGGAGGGGATCTGAGCCCCGACTTTCATACTCATCCTCCAGAGTCAGAATGGCTGACTGGCGTGGCTGTCCCTTTCTAGGGCACTCTTTGGCCCAGTGTCCTTTTTTTTTTTACAGCTGGTACATTGATCTGAGGCCAGGGGTGGCCTCTGGCATGGGACCAGGTATCCCTTCCTGTCTCCCTGTTTCTTAATTTCTGGCCCTTTTGTTGTTGTGACCAGGACCTTAGTCAACGCCTTAGTCTGTCTTTTGTTTCTTTTATCCTCACTTTGCTTCTTTCTCTTCCTCAGTTTCTCTCTTAAGGTATATTTTCTTGGCTTCTCTGACTAAATCTCCCAAAGTCATATCTTGTAATCCATCTAAGCATTGTGACTTTCTTTTAATATCCAGGGCAGCTTGCCCAATAAAGGCCATCATGACAGATGCCTTTTGATCCTCTGCCTGTGGATCGAAAGGAGTATATCTCCTACATGCCTCCATAATTCTCTCTAGAAACATAGAGGGAGATTCATCAGGCCTTTGAATAATCTCTATTACCTTGGCCAAATTAGTTGGTCGCCTAGTGGCCACTTGGAGGCCCACTATTAGAACCTGGCGATAAGTGGACAGATGCTTTCTAACTTCAATGTTGTTGGTGTCCCAGTTGGGTTGTTTCAAGGGAAAACCAGCTTTGATTAAGTTGGGAAGATGTGTCCGTCTCCAATCTGGTCGGAGGACATTTTTTTATAGCTTCCAGGAAGATTCTCTTTTGTTCCTCTGTCGTGAAGAGAGTCCCTAGGAATTGTTGACAGTCATCCCAAGTAGGCAGGTGTGAAAACATCAATGACTCAACCAGACCTGTGAGCCTGATGGGGTCCTCGGAAAAAGGGGGATTGTTATTTTTCCAGTTATATAGGTCGGAAGAGGAGAAAGGCCAATATTTGTAGGCTTGCATTTTCCCCCCATGGCCTTCGTCAATCAATGGTCCGTAGGGACATAGGGGGAGCATCACAGGAGGTCCAGGGTTTTCAATCATTCGCCACCATCAAGTTCCCTTAGCTGGGCTAGCTTCCTCCTGTGGAGGAGGGGCTGTGTGTGCTGCGGGGGGGTTACCTGGAGGGCGCTGGGCCAGCTTAGATTCCTCCAATGGTAGAGAGGCTGAGTCAGCTGCAGGAGAATCACTTAGAGGGTGTTGGTGGTTGGGGGACGAGGGCAGGGTATAATAAGGGGGAAGAGAGTACAGTAGAGTCAAATCTTGTGACTCAGGGATTACAAAGGGTGGAGGAGGAGGAGGAGCAGAGGGTTTGAGAGATCATGGGGGAAGGAGTAGGAGCAGGGGAAGGGACAAAGAAAGGCTTCACCCATTGAGGAGGAGATTTGCAGAGGTCCTGCAAAGTTAAGATATATGGCTGTTGATCCGGATGGCTATGTGTGCCTGGGTGAAAGACAATATCTCTGACTTCTTAAATTAGTGGGAAATAGAAAGATCCTTCTAGGGGCCATCCAAATTCAAAGGTGGGCCATTCTGAGGCACAGAGATTCCGAAAGGTCCAACATTTTACTAAAAAAGAAAGATTCTGAGCCCTTAAGCGGACTTTGGTCCAGTGATCAAGGGTCAGGGACAGGGGCATTGAAGTGCTGTGTCCCATAATGAAAGATACAAAAAGAGTGAATGCAAGACACACGACACAGACAAGACAAGACAATAAAGACATTCAATGGACATCCAAAACTGAGACCAGGACTGAGTATCCAGCAAAACCCAATGGCCTGGCAATTCCGAATCCGATACAAAATATTACTGAGTCGAGGAGACTATTGTTCCTCGATTTCCCGAGTCTTTGGGAAGTCCCCCAGGGACGTGGCCTGCGGCTCTGTGACACGTCTGTCAGCCACCATCGGAGAGAACTCACGCTCTTCATCGACAGCCATTTTGCCAAGCCCTAACCTTAACACTGAAACAAGAAAGAGGGGCCTTACTTAACCCGAGAGGAACCCGTTAGGGTCTTTTGTCCGCCGCTGCCAAAACTCGGTGGAATCTCCATATGTAAAGGTCGGGCGAGCATGGAAGGAAGAGACCACTAACAGACTGTCTTATCCAACAGCAAAGGGTTTATTCTGGGTCCAGCATGCTGGGGCTCGGAGCTCACTTGAATAGATCAGAGAGCCCTGAGAACAGTTTAAGCAGAACATATATATTTTCCTTGGAGAGGGCAGGGAGGGAAGTTTACTGATGGTTCAGGGCGACTGGTCGGTTTGCGTGCAACCGGGTGAGGGAGTACATTCTACACTTTGGCACTTGGGGACAGCACATTCTGGGAACAAGATTAGCAAACAGTTCTCAAGATTTTAACAGTGTTTTGTTAAGCATACAGAAAAACAGGAAGTGACAAGTACCTATTTTATTAACCTTTCACTACCGACTATCCTTTTTGACTGAATGTTCTCTTCTACATTCTATGATCCAAAGTACAAGGTCTTATGCCATTGTATATCAATTTATTCAAAGCTAAGTATCCCAATCAAGGGCCCAGTGCCCTTCTGGGCTTCAAATGTTACTTAGATTTCTGTTTTTATACATATATTTCACCTATATATTTTTATACATATTGCAGGTTCCCAATACCATTATTTATTCAGCATAATGATTCCTAACCCAAATCAAACATGTTATTAACCCTAACCATACATGGTTCCCTCAATCTAACGTTACAGAAGAGCAGGGACAGAGTTGGTCTTACAATACAGGAATATAGGGAATCTTCCACCTGCTGATAACCTCAAAGGTCCATGCAGATATAATCTCTGGAGAAGATGTAGGCAACTCTGAAAGACCTGAGAGTGCAAAAGTCATCTTCCATGGAAAACAACCTGGTCAGGGTGAAGTGTTCTGTCTGAATCAGCCTCTCCATTCTTAATGTAGAGAAGATGGACCAAATGAGACCTGTGTGGAGAGCTGCTCCTGGGTGCCTATGGGTGATATACCATTCTAACTTGTGAAAGTGTCACAGGAAGCAGGGGCAGCCTCCATCTCATGGGAAGCTTGGAAGCAACTCTTAGGACAGATTGGTTGCCAAGGCAGTGAACTCATTCAGTTTCTGACGGAAGTGACCTCACCTCACTTCCTTGGTGATGGAACTCTGTGAACTTGTGATCCAGGAAGCCAGTCAAACATTGACAGTCCCAGTCCCAGTCTCAGTGGTTATACTTTTTGAATTTCCCAACGACAGAGTCAGTCTTTCTTGGTACCTACTAATGTTAGGATGGCCAAATGGCAGGAAAACTCTGAAGAGGGGCCTTTCCTGAGAAAACAGGTAGTGGCTCACCGCTGGCTCCTAACAACTTCAGAGAGTTGGCAAAGGACACAAAATCTGAGACAGGACAGACCATTTCGGGGGAACGTAGAATGGCCCACAGTCAGAGGACACTCCAAATAGTCACAACCTACTTGGAGGAAAGAGGTGCCTTTGTGGGTGTGGGTGTGGGTTTGTGGTTTTGGCTCATGTTCTGAGAAGAGGTAGGAAATGAGGTTTGTTTGGTTTGGGGTGAATTGTTTCTAGTAAGTCATTTGACAATGCGAGTGTTTCTGTGTCGCTGTATCCCGCTGTGTCCGTTATTGTAGATATTAGAAAAGAGAAAGCATCAATGGATGTGTCCTGTCTTTTAGAAAGCTTACCAGCATTCATGCTGCCCAATTTATAAATGGAATGCGGCTTGCCATAATGATGGGCAACACCTACGATCTTCCTTAGTTCCTGTTTTCTTCCTGAAATCTGGCCACTCTCCATAATAGGCTCATGGTTTTGTATCCAAGATATGTACCACCTCCCTGCTCTGTGACATGGCCATGTACTGAATAACTGAAGTGAATTGCGAGCATCTCAGAAAACTCACATACCTGTTTAACCTGTAAAGTCTCATTGGAGAAACCCTGCTTTGGGCCTTTTGCTTACCTATTGTTCTGTTTCCCTGAATGTCAGGAAGGTCTTTGCCTCAGGACAACGCTTTGCGAAGTCTAAAGAAAACCTTTTTCAAATAAAAGAGAATGGGCATCAGCTGTGGCTCTTTGCTTAATTGCTTTGCAAAGAGATGTGTATGAATCAGCGTCTTGGCCCTGTGTTAGGCTGTAGCTTAGATTCTCAGCAACTGATGGATCTAAAGAAAGATCCCATGTGTGCATCCAAAACCAAAATAGCAAAAGAGCAGTCATTGTGGATGAAGTCTTTCGCCTTCCTCTGTAAGGTTTCTGACATCAATCAAGTGAGAATAGGGATCCTTTAGGTCAAATGAGTTTTTCAGTTCCCTGCAGAGGCTAGCCCATAGGTGGTTGGGTTTTCTCATGACTCCAATTCATATAAAGAATTTAAACCCCACAGTCAGTAGTTCTCAAATTTGAGAAGTGGATCAGTATTAACGGCAGGCCTATTTGATCACTCCTGGTTCACAGGAAGGGTGTCCAGGTCACGCAGAATTTAGGTAAATGAGGGGCAAGAAAGCATATTTTGCACACTCTCTTGGGCTGCATTCCTCATGAAAATCTCCAGTCAGAGGTTATGATGAGTGTCTATATGGAAGAAGATGAGGGCCATGTGGGAGTGTTTTGGATTTAATTGTGGTTATTTTTGTGGCAGTTGGGAGGGATGACTGAGTCCACCTGGGTTTGAACTCTGGTGTGATTCCCCTTAGAGGCTGAGTACAGGAACTGAACTTAGAGAAGTATTGCCATGAATTGTGTTGGGATTTTAGAAGACCAAGCATGAGAGTCACCCTTGGAAACTGAGATCTAGGCCCAGGGTGGCTTTCCAGAGACCACTGGGAATCTCAGGCTTGATATCACATGATTTTATTCTTAACGACTTGACAGTCTTAGTTGAGAGTCAAAACACACATGGACGTTACATTGTAGACCTCAATGGGCCTGGATTTATGTGACACTTTGGCCAATCTTTGGGAAACCTTGCCAGTGAGAGTTCTCCAGAACTTCATTTGAAATGAACTTCCACAACATTTAACGGTCCCTGAATGAATTGAAACCCACATGCTGCCAACTTCATCCTTGAAAAATTGCTAGATAAATACCATGAAATTTTTGAAATTCCCATGACCAGATGGCACTGGAGAAACTTTGGTTGTCCTGTTGCTGAACATGATTATTCAGGACAGTGACTTGATTGACTGAGTTTCATGAAAATGGTGTATAACAGAGATTCCAGGAAGTTGGACCCTGCAGAGTAGTGGGCCTAGTGCAGTGAAGGGCAGGTGTGTGATAAAAAAAAATCTGTGGTGGGGCCATGTGGATCTGCCATTGTCTTCCAATTGGCTTGTGACTGACATGGTGCAGCCAGCAGACGCTTCTATGTAAAGGTATCTTTTTATATGGAGAGGTTTCAGGCCAATGTTCAGAATCCGGTTGCTATGGTCAAGGAGGCAAGCTATGTGGAAGAGAAGCCTGGTTGGTACATTCTTCTGCAGGCCCTGACCCACCACAGGTGACAGAACTCCCTTCAGCACTGTGTCCCAGGTGAATTCCTTGTATTTCTTGAAGCAAATACGAAACTCCCAGTGCAGTAGCAAGAAACACCAGGAAAACTGGAGGATGACCAAATGGCTTCAGAGTCCACAAGAGTAGACAATTAGTCCCCAGTGGCCACAGTTTACCTACAAACAGAAAATTAAAGACAGCTTCCTCATGTTTATTGGAAAATAAGAAATCATGTATTCCAGGTCACATAGAAGCATACCCAGATTTGATTGTCTCACTACAAAGGAAGCTAAATCTCCTGACTACAACACATATTTCAAGTGCCCAACCTCAGAGGCAGTTCCTCAAGAAGTCTTTAGTCCAGCAGAGCTCCATGTTTGTGGAGTGTTTACCCTGTCCCTTACTTTTGGAATCTCCTCTACCACCTCCAAGTTTGTGAACTCGTGAGCATATTTGATTCCAGATATGTATTCACAGATTTTCTAACTCTTCTCCTCTAATTGTGTCTAACTTGGGGCCAAGTTAATCTCATGGCATTGTTATGCATGAGAGTGGGAAGATACTTTTGTAGCATATATTTGCATAAACATTGGAATCATTTTCCAAATTTTCATTCGAAATACTGAATCCCTGACACAAACCCATGCCAACTAGACTCTGACTACTAATTCTAATATGATGGAGAAAATTAACCCAAACAGAATAGAAATACAAGCAGTTCAGAGGACGAATGGTGTATCATTGGAATTGCCTTTTGCTTTATATAGGGTAGGAGTTATAAATCTAGTCAATTTTTTGTTGAAATGGTTCTCCATGTGTTTTTCAAGTTAACAAATATGTGAATTCCTGTCTACCTTTCTCTGTATCCTATTCAGCGCATGTATTTTTATATGCACATATAGAATCCTACCTGGTACCACACGTACATTCTTGTGAGGTGGCTCACTTGGCAGACACAAATTGTGAAAAGAGATCACTCCTACTAAACGCTGTTGAAACTGAAAATTCAAACTATTGATGAGCTTCCTAGTACAATAAAATTATACATGAATCCATGTTCAGTAAAACGAATTTATCTGGATCTGTGGATGACATATATTTCGTGGTGAATTTCAATTGGCATATATTGCTACTTTTTAATGTCTGTTTGTGTGCGTGCATGTGTGTGTGTGTGTGTGTGTGTATGTTTATATATATATACACACACACTCTACAGATTTTTCAAAATATGAAATATATGTGTCTTATTATACACTCCGTAAATTCATTCATATTCATGTATGTGGATTAATAATCAACTTTTCACAAGATTATTCTGAGAAATATTCATCCACCTGAACTACATATTTGATTCCTAGTACTGAAAACTAACAGTAAATGGTGCATACAAATCCTAATATCTCTGCAGTAACTGACACAGTTTTATATCAATGCAAGTAGATTCCTATGGGACGTGATGTGTATTTTGTCTTTCATTTTTATTCAATACTGGTACATTACTTTTTCTTCAGTTAATGCACATGGTAGGATATATATTTAATCCACTAGTTCAGAAATTTATAGGCATTTTGTCTTACTTTCCATCCCTTCCTAATTCAGAAAACATGTTTTCCACAGGGTTTCTTGACTGGAGTTTTCATGAGACTTCTTTCACAAAATGCAAAGGTCACACTTATGTTTGTACCGAAGTCTAAATGGAAAGTGAGTATGGATTAATAAAAACATCTATGTCCAGGTTGCCTAATGCTATCAAATGTCAATCCTATTGGTGACTACATATTTGTTTCTTCCTAAGATTATATATTCAACCTCAACACTGTTGAAAATGCCTGATCCTATCACTTACTTTATACTTTGCCTGATTTCCTAATGTCTCTATTGATATATGGTTTCCTACATATTTTCCAGAGTTCATCAATGTGACTGGCTCTTCACATGTACTGATATTTACATTCATTCTCTACCCGAAACCCTACTGTTAAAGAACGTTTGGTTCAAATCCTATACTCACTCTGCTTTCTAAACCTACTGAATATCTTGCTAATCCTACTGACTATCCTTTTGACTGGATGTTCTTTTCGACATTCAATCATCCAAGGTACAAGGTCCTATGCCATTGTATATCAATTTATCTGAGACATCTGTGCAGAATATAATTCAAAGCTGAGTATCCCAATCAAGGGCCCAATGCACTTCTGGGTTTCAAATCTTACCTAGATTTCTGTGTTCATACTTATATTTCACCTATATATTCTTGTAAATATCGCAGGTTCCCAAAACCATTATTCATCGCACAGAATGATTCCTAACCCAAATCAAACCTGTTATTAACCCTAAGCATACACTGTTCCATCAATCTATCTTTACAATAGAGCAGGGACAGAGTTGGTCTTACAATACAGGAATTTAGGGTATCTTCCACCTGCTGAAACCTCAAAGGTCCATGCAGAAATGATCCCTGGAGAAGACTTAGGCAGCTATGAAGGACCTGAGAGCGCAAAATCATCTTCCATGGCAAAAAAACCGGTCAGGATGAAGTATTGTGTCTGAATCAGTCACTCTGTTCTTAATGTAGAGAAGATGGACAAAACCAGGCCTGTGTGGAGAGCTGTTCCATGGTGCCTGTGGTTGATATACCATTCTAACTTATGACTGAGTCAGAGAAAGTAGGGGCAGCCTCCATCTCATGGGACCTTTGTAAACAACTGTTAGGACAAAGTGGTTGCCAAGGTATTGACCTCATTCAATTCCTGAAGGAAGTGACCTACCTCACTTCCTTGGTGATAGAACTCTCTGAACTTGGGATCCAGGAAGCCAGGCACACAGAGCCAGTGCCAGTCCCATTCCCAGTGGGCACACTTGTTTGAATTTTCCAAGGACAGAGTCAGTCTTTCTTGGTACCTCCTGATGTGAGGATGACCAAATGCCAGGAGAACTCTGAAGAGGGGCCTTTCCTGAGAAAGCAGGTAGCGGCTCATTGCTGGCTCCTGACAACTTAACAGAGTTGGCAAAAGGGACCTGATCTGATACAGGACAGGCCATTTGGGGGGAACATAGTATGGTCCACCAGTCAGAGGACACTCCGGATAGTCACAGACCTAGTTGTGGGAATGAGGTGCCTTAGTGGGTGTGGGTGTGAGTTCGTGGTTTTGTCTCATGTTCTGAGAATAGGTAGCAAAGGTGGTTTGTTTGGTTTGGAGTCGACTGTTTCTAGTAAGTCGTTTGAGAAGGCGAGTTTTTCTATGTCTGTGTATCCACTGTGTCCGTGGTTGTAGTTATTAGAAAAGACAATACATCAATGGAGGTGTCCTGACTAGTAGGAAGCTTCCAGGCATTTATTCTGCCCTTTTTATGAATGGACTGCAGCTTGCCTTATGGATAGACAACACCTACTATCTTCCCAAGTTCCTGTTCACCTCCTGATTTCTGGCCTCTCTCCAGAAAAGGCTCATGGTTTTGTGTCCAAGATATGTACCACCTCCAAACTCTGTGACATAGCCATGTACTGGATAGCTGAATGGAATTGGAACATCTCAGAAACCTCAGAGATCAGTGTAACCAGAAAAGTCTCAGTGGAGAAACCCTGCTTTGGGCAATTTGCTTACCTATGGTTCCCTTGCCCTGAATGTTAGGAATGTCTTTGCCTCAGGCCACCCGTTTGTGGAGCCTGAAGAAAACAGTTTTCAAATTGAAATGAATGGGCATCACCTGTGGCTCTTTGCTTAATTACTTTGGAAAGGGATGTGTCTGAATCAGCCTCTTGGCCCTGTGTGAGGTTGTGGCTTTGATTCTCAGAACCTGATAGATCTAAAGAAAAATCCCATGTGTGCATCCAAAACCAAAATTGCCAAAAGAGCAGTCATTGCTGATGAAGTCTTTCACCTCCCTCTCTAAGTTTTTTGACCTCTATCAAGTGAGAATAGGAAAGATACACCAAGTCAATTGATGGCTCCTATTGGAAAAATTCTATCACTGATGACAGCATCAGCATAAGTACCCCAACACTACGACAATTCGCTGCAGCAGCAGATAGTTCACAATGCATACAAGTGAGTTCACAATGCATACAAGTGATACATAATCCAGGCAAGTTCTGCAAGCAGTTCAGTGATGGCTATTGCAGAATCTGTAGATTGGTTTTATCTTTGTCTTCACTGGCACTGGGATGAAAATAGGAATTCTGGCAGTAATGGCTAAAGAAAAAATTATGTAACATTCCTGAGGGCACTAAAAGAAAACAATTTTCTTAACAATTTACATTATCTTGAAGAGAATAATTAAATATAATGAAAAGGAAAAGTGAAAGTAAACAAGCACGTCTGTTAACCTCCTATTTTTTCACATATTAAGACAATCCTGAACAGTTGTTTTCCCAATTTAAATTAAACAATTTAATTCACGTGAACAAAAAAAAATGGATATATTATTTCATTAGCACTCATCATATGTGATATATGGACATACGCACATTCAAATATATAACACAAAACACAAGTGTGCACACATAATAAATACATACAACACATAATATAATAGTAAAGGCCTTATAACTTTTTACATGTGAAATCATCATTGCAATGTTTAAAAACTCTATAGTCAAAAAATAGAACTGATAAGCAAAACATTATCCTAGGTCTGTATGAGCTCAAAAAAAAACAAAAGAGAACTTCATGATGTGGGAAAGGGCAATAATAAAATAGATATTGAAAAAAGCATCCCTGTTCTGTCGCAGATGTAAGGATAGCCAAACTGGAGTTTTCGATATCAGCTGTTATGGATTTGAGCCAAATCATCTTATTTTCGTCTATTGAAAGCACTTCAGTTAATCTCTCTGGAATCCAAATCGGCTGCTGTTCTCCTTGTGGAAACACATAAACAGACCCCCGACTCCAGGCAATCACTGGGTCGGGACCTTAGTTAATCTCTCTAGAATCCAAATCGGCTGCTGTTCTTCCTGTGGAAACCCAAAAACAGACCTCCAACTCCAGAAAATTAATGGGTCAGGACCTTTCCATTTTCCTGTTAGAATATCCTTCCAAAGTACCTCGGGCTTATACACATTTTTTGGACACTTATGCCTTTCTGCAGCACTAAGTCCTGAAAATCCAAATTTAAAAAGTTTAGATTAAAAAGGGTTATTTTAATTTTATCTTTGGGGAATTTATATTCCTTCCCAATTCTGTCTTCTTACTTTAATGAGTACATTTTAATAGTGTGATGTGCTCTTTCAACTATGGCTTGTCCCTGTGGATTGTATGGGTTTCCTGTTATATGAGTAATGCCAAATGATGAGCAAAATGGTTTAAAAGAGGTAGAAGTATAACCGGGGGCATTATCTGTTTTTTACTGTTTTGGAATGACCACAGTGGCAAAATTTTGTAAGCAATGAGCTATAACATCTTTAGTTTTTTTTTTCCCCCATGAAGGGAGCCCATCAAAAATCCAGAAGAAGTATCAACTGTAACATGCAAATATTTTACTTTTCCAAATTCTGGCAAGTGTGTGACTTCCATCTGCCATATATGGTAAGGTATCAATCCTCTAGGATTGACTCTAAGATTAAAATGTGGTAAAATGGTCACACAATTTTGACATTGTTTTATTATTTGTCTAGCTTGCTCCTTAGTTATTTTAAAATGCTTTTGTAAAGTATTAGCATTGATATGGAACTTTTCATGAAAATTTATAGTTTCTTCTAGTGTAGAGAAAATATGTATGTATGTCATGTGTAGTTTTACCTGCTAAATCATTCCCCAAACTAAGGGCTCCAGGCAATCCTGTATGTGCCAAGATATGTCCTATTAAGAATGGATCTTTTCTGTCCCAGATTAGACTTTGTATACTGGAAAGCAAAGAGAAAACAGTAGAGGAAGGGGAAATCCTACCAGCATCTTCAAGGGATACTATAGCATTAACTATATACTGACTATTGGAAAATAAATTAAACACAGAATCTTTAAACATCACAAAAGCTTATAATACTGCATTAAGCTCTACCTTTTGAGCTGATTGTTGGGGTGCTAAAAATGTAAAAATTTGATCAGGTGTAACTATTGCTGCTGTACCATTATTTGACCCATCAGTGAATATATTTGGAGCATTCATGATAGGTGTTTTCTTGTAATTTTTGGAAAAATTACAGGATGCAATGACCCAAAAGACAATAAAAGATTAGATGGTAAGTGGTTATCAAATGAAACATTAGATTTACACAGGATTATTGCCCAAGTATTTAACTCATTAGCTAATTCATCAATTTGATTCATAGTGTATGGAGTAATAATTTTATTGGGAGAAATTCCAAACACTCCCTTTGCTGCTTTTATTCCTATTAGTATTAATTGTCCCTAAGCCTCAGGATACCTAGTAATAATAGTGTTAGAAGAATAAGATAAATGTATCCATAATAATGAACCTTCTTGCCAAAATACTCCTGTAGGAATATTTTTTTGTTGGTAGCACAATGAATAATAGAGGCATTATTTTATCAAATCTATCCAAATGCATATTTCCCATATATGTTTCAATGATTTTTAATGCCTTTCTTGCTTCAGGCATTAACATTCTGGGTGAATTTGGATCAGATGGACCTTTTAGGATATCAAATATAGGTCCCAACTCTCCTGTTGGTATACCTAGATAAGGCCTTATCCAATTAATGTCTCCTAATAACTTTTGAAAGTCATTAATTGATTTGAGTTGATCTACTCGTATTTGAATTTTTGGTGGACTGACCATGGTTGAGGATAATAGAACTCCTAAATAATTAATTGGAAAATTTAATTGTACTTTATCAATTGATCTCCCTAGATTATAATTTTTTAATAAGTTTGTAAGTGTGGCATAACATTCTAGCAATGGGTTTTTAACTTGTGTGCTAATAACACATCATCCATATTGTGAAATATTTGTAGTTCAGGATTTTGATTTCTAAGTGGCTGGATTACTTTGTTAACATAAATTTGACAAATAGTTGGGCTGTTAGCCACCCCTTGAGGGAATGCTTTCCACTCATACCTCTGATCAGGACCTTCATGATTCAGTGCAGGGATAGTAAATGCAAAACTTGGACTATCCTCAGGAAGAATTGGAAATGAAAAAAAAAACCAATCTTTAATATGTATAACTAAAACATACCAAGTTTTTGGCAAAGCAGACAATTGAGGAATCCTTGATTGAGCAGGTCCCAAAATAACCATCTCATTATTAATGGCTCTTAAATCTTCCAATAATCTCCATTTACCAGATTTCTTTTTGATGACAAAAATGAAAGTATAATGGGGAGATACAGAAGGTTGTATATGTTCTTCCGCTAATTGTTGTTTGACCAGGAACTGGGCTGCTTGTATCTTTTCTTTAGTCAGGGTCCACTGAAGAACCCATACTGGTCTTTCTGATTTCCAAGTAATTTTTATTGTCTCAGTGGCCCTTTCTGAAAATCCAACCCATGTCTGTCTGTTGCTTGGTCTATTTGTATTGGTGCTGATATACCTTGATCTTGTTTTTCTAATCTTTTTCCTTTCCTAAAACCTTCTCTAGCCATAATAGTGGGTGCATTTTGATTGATGTTATTTGTTAATGTCAAACCTAATTGATCTAGGACATCTCATCCCCATAAATTTACGGGAAGATGATCCAATACATATGGCTGTATAGTTCTTTCACATTCTTCAGGATCCTTCCAATCCAATGCCATTGCACTTCTATGGGGATTAGTTGCCACTCCTAGGTCTCAAAGTATTTTAGTGTACTGTTGTAATGGCCAATGTTTTGGCCATTCTTGATGAGAGACGATGCTAACATCTGCACCTGTATCAAGTAGCCCATTAAATTCATGTCCTTGAATATTTAGTTTTAGCCTGGGGCGAGAATCTAAATTTAAAGAAAGCATAACCAAATCTACACCTGTGGAGCCTAATCCCTTGGAACCTCTTTCTACAGCACGACTGGAAAATTGATCATGCAGACTGAGTATTATTAGTAACTGTGCTATTCTATCTCCTGGTGAAATTACTGATATGTCCTTTGGAGAACTGGGTATAATTTTATTTCACCTTCATAATCGGGATCAATTACCCAAGGACTCATCATAAGTCCTTTTAGATTAGAAGAGCTGCGTCCCAATAAAAGCCTACCGTTCCTTTGAGAAGAGGTCCTCTCACCCTGTGTGAATGATTTGAACCCCCATCTCTACAGTTA
The DNA here is from genome assembly GCF_048772815.1 of Callospermophilus lateralis. Taxonomy (NCBI): domain Eukaryota; kingdom Metazoa; phylum Chordata; class Mammalia; order Rodentia; family Sciuridae; genus Callospermophilus; species Callospermophilus lateralis. Next base: position 113,251 of record NW_027513678.1, read on the forward strand.
GTACTGATCTGACGGAGGTGCAGATATCTAACCCTGCGCTCCCTCTGATTTGTCTGATGAGGCGTCTGATGGACAATGTATCCTGGGCACTACACTGATGGGGTTGCTGGGTTCCTCCAGTGCTCTGTATATTTGTGGTTTTGGGCCCCAGAGCATTGGGCTCCCCTGTCCATTTTTTGGCAATGGAGCCCGATGCCTTTCTCCATGATATCGTGGATAAACAGCTAGTCCTTGTTCATTTTTGATAATGAAGTACCCTCTATGGTGGTTTGAGAACGGCATTCATTAGCCCAATGTCTCCCTCTATGGCATCGTGGGCAAATACCCACGTATTCTACTCCTTTGGTACCTAGTTTTGTTAAACCCTCTTCCTATGGAGCAATTCCTTTTAAAATGTCCTGTTTGTTCACAATTGTAGCATGTTCCTGGTCTGGCATCTAAAGCCTGTTTTACTGCAGCTGCCACAAATTGCCCTTGTTCATTGATGTCTCTGGCATCTAAAGCCTGTTTTACTGCAGCTGCCATGACTTTCTCTTATTCATTAATGTCTTTACATAATTTAATATATGTGTTTAAATCTTCATGTTTCCATGGTCTAGTGATATCTCTGCACCAAAGATTCGCTTGGTCATAAGCCAGTTTTTTATTAATGGCATTGCTTGTTCTGTATTCCCCAAAACTCTGGTAGCTGTTTGAATAAGCCTATCTACAAATTCAGTGTAAGATTCATTAGCTCCTTGTATTACCTTAGATAATTGACCTTGTAAACCTCCATGTCCTTGTAAAGTCTTCCATGCCCTAACCGCCTCTGCAGCAATTTTTGCGTATACGCCAGGATCATATGCAATTGGTTGCTGCTGATCCTCATAAGGTCCCTTTCTAACAACATATCTAGATTTCTCTGAGGATAACCAGTTTCTGCATTACGCCTAGCCGTCTCCTTGCAAAATTCCTCATTGGCAACCTTCCATAAAAGGTATTGACCTCCATTTAGCACAGCTTTACACATATTAGCCCAATCTACTGGCGTCATATTCAAGTTGTTAATGGATTCGACCAAGCTTACAATGAAGGGTGCTTGAGGACCATAGGTTGTTACAGCCCCTTTTAGCTGCTTCACTATTTTGAAATTTAAAGCATGGTGAATTCGCTGCCCTCTTACCTCAAAATCAGGGCATGTTCATACTTGAGATCCTGTCTCAGGATCCGAACTATCAACTGTGGGTTTTGGGGGCCTCCCAGCATATGGAGGTGGCCTTGTTATTTGGACATTTACATCCTCTGGTGATAGAAAGGTGTTAGTAACAGTCTCCTGTAGAGGAGGCGCTGTTGGTTGGACATTTACGCCCTCTAGTGATAGAAAGTTGTTAGTAGCAGTCTCCTTTTGTAACTTTGCCCCTGATGGCTTTTTCTGCCCTAAGCTTTGTTCTTCTATCTTTGTCTGAACTAAAGTCTTTGGACTAAGCAAACCAGATATGAACGTCCTCAATGGCAATGTGCCAACTGGCAGAGTCCCTGGGCTGTTCTTTTACCCCCTTTTAAATCTTCACCATGATGGCTCCATTATGGTATATTTAACAACTCCTTAAAAATCCATGGGCTACATTTTTGTATTGTATCAACGTATGCCCTGACTGTTCTTGACTTTACTGAGATGCCTCCTTCCTCTAACAATTTACTTAACACTCTTTCAGTTTGTTTTTTTTTACTAATTTCTGATCCCGTATTTCTACTATAATACAACCCAACAAGACGATGCCAAACAAAACCGAGACAGAATAAAATAAAAAGGGAACAACAAAAAGTCATTATAGCCTTTATATCCTACTGACATGTGCATCCGTCCTTTCTCCCTATCTGTTCCTCAGAAGTAAATAATTTTTTCTCAGATGTGAGCGGTTTTACATCCATCTCACTCATCTCCATGGACAGGCAACAAAAGTGAAGCAAAACAAAAGAGGAATCTTAAATGGCTACCCATCCTCTCGCCCTTCGCTCAGGGGCGAGCAGTTTACCTTATCACTTACCCTCAGTGGCTCCCCGTGCAAGCCATAAAAATGCTGCAGTCTGGCTGGGCACGATTCAAGAGCCACTTTTCAAAAGAAACAAACTTTATTTTTAGAACCACACATGCCAAACAAAACAGCTCGTCAGGAAAAACCCTCAGAGCCCAACTGCCACGACTGGCTTCCTTGCAAAGTTTCTGTCACACCCACAAGCCTCTCCACCTCCCACAATCCTCCTGCTCTTGAGGCTATTTAGCTGGGTCAGGTGGGTGGAGCCAAAAAAGCCCCACAATGAGCAGCTCTGTGGTCTGAAAGGGCAGGGAAACTGCCCAATGAGCATCACTGCAGAGGAGCCAATCAGCTAGATGTTGCTGGGGCCGCTGTGAGCCAATAATCATCTGGCAGGGGAATGTTGCTGGTAGCTGGAAGTTTAATGGGGCCCCTTAAGCTGTGGCTTTCAACAAATTGGTGTCTCCTTTCTCTGTAGACTATTCAGCACGTGTATTTTTATATGCACATATAGAATCCTACCTGTTATCACACGTACATTTTTGTGAGGTTGCTGACTAGGCAGATACAAGTTATGAGAAGAGATCACTCCTCATAAATACTGTTGGAATTGAAAATTCAACCTATGGGTGAGCTTGCTAGTAGAACAACATTATATATAGATCCATTTTCAGTGAAATCAATATTTTTGCACCTGTGGATGATACATATTTCATGATGAATTTCGATTGGCAAATATATTGCTAGTTTTAATGTCTGTGTGTGTGTGTGTGTGTGTGTGTGTGTGTGTGTGTGTGTGTATATATATATATATATATATATATATATATATATATACTCTCCAAATTTTTCAAAATATGAAATATATGAATCTTATTATACACTCCTTAAAATCATTCATATTTATGTATGTGGATTTATGATCAACTATTCACAAGATTATTCTCAGAAATATTCATCCACCTTAAATACAGATTTGTTTCCTAGTACTGAAGACTAACTTCAGTGAATGGTGCACACAAATCCTAATATTTCTACAGTAAAACCTAGTTCAACATCAATGCAAGCATTTTCCTATGGGACATGATGTGTATTTTGCAGTTCATTTTTTTTCAACACTGGTACATTACTATTTCTTCAGTTTATGCACATCATATGATATATATTTCATCCACAAGTTCACAAATTTATAGGCATTTGTTTCAATTTCAATCACCTCCTGCTTCAGAACACATATATTCCTCCAGGGTTCTTGACTGGTCTTGTCATGAGACTTCTTTCCAAACACATTATTTTTGATTTTCATAATCATATTTGAAGCAAAACTCACACACTCTTCATGATAAACCATAACCCTAATATTACCGTTAGATGTATAACTGGTTGTAATGAATGTATGAATATCAATTTAAGATTTCCAGTATATTTTCAGATATCAAATCAATCCACTATTTAAAGTTGGAACCAGTTATATTATTTATTCACAGTATGGTCTATTCATACATTATTTCTATATCCATTGACACAGGGTACTCCACTTTGTTCCCCCAATATTTATACGTCTTCAAAATATTGCCCCCAGTAATGGTGGAAGAAATGCTCATGTCACCTGATCTACATATAAATTTTAACACAGTAATATTCTGGACACAGAAAGCAAAAGTCACTCTTATGATTGTAGCAAAGCCTAAAAGAAAAGTGAGCATGGATTACTAAAAATATCCATGTCCCGGTTTCTTAATGCTGTAAAATGTAAATCCTATTGATAAATCCTATGTATTAGTTTCTTTCTAAGATTATATATTCAAACTCAACCCTGTTCAAAATGTCTAATCCTATCCCTCACTTTATACATTGCCTGATTTCTTAATGTCTCTATTGATATCTGCTTTCCTACATATTTTCCCCATTTCATCATTGTGTCTCACTCTTCACATGTGCTGATATTTACATTCACTCTCTTGTTGAAAACCAATTGCTAAAAATCTTTTGGTCCAAATCCTATACTCATTGTTGTTTCTAAACCTAGAGAATATCGTCCTAAACCTACGGACTTTCCCTTTGTGACTGGATGTTCTCTTCAACTTTCAATCATCCAAGGTACAAGGTCCTATGTCATTGTATATCGATTTATCTGAGACATCTGTGCAGAACATAATTCAAAGATAAGTAACCCACTCAATGGCCCAATGCCCATCTGAGCTTCAAATCCTGCCTAGATTTCTGTTTTCATACTTTTATTTTACCTATATATTCTTGTAAATATTGCAGATTCCCAGAACGAATATTCATCCTGCAGAATGATTGCTAACCCAAATCGAACGTGTTATTAACCCTAACCATACACTGTTTCCTCAATCTAACTTTACAGAAGAGCAGGGACAGTGTGACCAGGAAAGTCTCAGTTGAGAAACCCTGCTTTGGGCCTTTTGCTTACCTATTTTTCTGTTGCCCTGAATGTCAGGAAGTTCTTTACCTCAGGCTAACCCTTTGTAAAGCCTGAAGAAAACAGTTTTCAAATGGAAATGAATGGGCATCACCTATGGCTCTTTGCTTAATTTCTTTGGAAAGGGATGTGTCTAAATCAGCCTCTTGGCCCTGTGTGAGGCTGTGACTTAGATTCTCAGCACCTGATGGATCTAAAGAAAGATCCCATGTGTGCATCCAAAACCAAAATGGCAAAAAGTTCACTCATTTTGGATGAAGTATCTTCCCTTCCTCTATTAGATTCCTGACCTCCATCAATTGAGAATAGGGATTTTTTGGGTCATATGAGTTCTTCAATCCCTAAAGAGGTGCTTGGGTTTCTCATGATTCCAATTCACATAAAGAATCTGTACCTATCAATCAGAAGTAGTCAGTCAATATTGCTCCCAGAAATGGTGGAAGAAATACTCATGTCACCTGATCTTCATATACATTTATTCACAGAAATATACTGGACACTAAATTCAAAGTTCACATTTATGATTGTACCAAAGCCAAAATGGAAAATTAACATGGATTACTAAAATCATCCATGTCCAAGATTACTTATGCTCTCAAATGTCAATCCTATTGATGACTACATATTTGTTTCTTCCTAAGATTGCATATTCAAACTCAACCCTTTGAAAATGTCTAAGCCGATCTCTCACTTTTTACTTTGCCTGATTTCATAATGTCCCTATTGATATCTGCTTACCTACATATTTTTCCCACTTCATCATTGTGACAGACTCTTCACATGTGCTGACATTTAAATTCATTTTCTAACCGAAACCCTATTGCTAAAGAAATTTTGTTCCAAATCATACACTCACCCTTTTTTCTATACCTACCTACTATCTTCCTATTCCTACTGACTATCCCTTTTTGACTGGATGTTCCCTTCTACATTCAATCATCCAAGGTACAAGGTCCCATGCCATTGTATATTGATTTATCTGAGACATCTGTGCAGAATGTAATTCAATGCTAAGTACCACAATCAAGGGTCCAATGCCCTTCTGGGCTTCCAATCTTACTTGGATTTCTGTTTTCATACACACTGTTCACCTCTATATTCTTATAAATTTCGCAGGTTGCCAATACCATTATTCATCCACAAAATGATTCCTAACCCAAATTGAACCTGTTATTAACCCTAAACATACATTGTTCCCTCAATCTTACTTTACAGAAGAGCAGGGACAGAGGTGGTCTTATAATACTGGAATGTAGGGATCCTCTACCTGCTGAGAACTTCAAAGATCCATGCTGAAAGGATCCCTGGAGAATATGTAGGCAGTTATGAAGGACCTGAGAGAGCACAAGTCATCTTCCATGGCAAACAACCTGGTCAGGATGAAGGGTTGTGTCTTAATCAGCCTCTCTCTTCTTAATGTAGAGAAGATGGACCAAATCAGGCCTGTATGGATAGCTGTTCCCGGGTGCCTATGGTTGATATACCATTTTAACTTGTGAAATTGTCACATTAAGTAGGGGAAGCCTCCATCTCATGGGACCCTTGGAAGCAACTGTTAGGACAAAGTGGTTGCCAAGGCAGTGACTTCATTCAGATCCTGAAGGAAGTAACCTCACCTCACTTCCTCGGTGATGGAAATTGACATCCAGGAAGCCAAGCACACAGAGCCTGTCCCAGTCCCACTCCCAGTGGTGTCACTAGTTTTGAATTACCAAGGACAGAGTCAGTCTATCTTGGTACCTACAGATGTGAGAATGGCCATATGCCAGGAAAGCTCTGAAGAGGGGGCTTGTATGAGAAAAGAGATAGTGGCTCACCACTGGCTTCTGACAAGTCTCAGTGAAGAAACCCTGCTTTGGTACTTTTAATTACCTATTGTTCTGTTGCTCTGAATGTCAGGAAGTTTTTTGCCTCAGGCCACCCCTTTGGGAAGCCTGAAGAAAAGAGTTTTCAAATGGAAATGAATGGGCATCATCTGTGGCTCCTTGCTTAATTGCTTTGGAAAGGGATGTGTCTGAATCAGCCTCTTGGCCCTGTGTGAGGCTACGGCTTAGATTCTCAGCACCTAATGGATCTAAAGAAACATCCCACGTTTGCATCCAAAACCAAAAAAGCCAAAAGAGCAGTCATTGTGGATGAAGTCTCTCACCTTCCTCTGTAAGGTTCCTGACGTCCATCTATGAGAATAGGGATCCTTTGGGTCCAATGAGTTCTTCAAAGCCCTGCAGAGACTAGACCATACGTTCATAGGTTTCTCATGACTCCAATTAACATAAAGAATCTAAACCCCACAGACATTAGGCCTCAAAATGGAGAATCAGAGCAGTATTAAGGGCAGGCCTCTTTGATCACTCCTGGTTCACAGGAAGGGTGTCCCAGCCACACTGACTTTAGGCAAATAGGGGCAAGGGACCTTATTTTGGATACTGTCTTTGGCTGTGCCCCTCATGAAAAACTACAGCCTGAGGTTATGATGAGTGTCTATATGAAAGAAGATGAGGGCCATGTGGAAGTGTTTTGCTTTTAATTGTGGTCATTTTTGTGGCTGTTGGAAAAGATGATGGGTCCACCTGGTCTTGAACACTGGTGTGATTCCCCTTAGAGACTGAGTTATGGAATGGACCTCAAAGAAGTATTGCCATGTATTCTTTTGGGATTTTAGGACGCCACGCATGAGAGTTGCCCTTGGAAACTGAGATCTAGGCCCAGGGTGGCTTTCCACAGAGCACTGGGAATCTCAGGAAGAATATCACATGATTTTATTCTTAAAGAATTGGCAGCCATAGTTGCAAGTCAAAACACAAATGGACCACACATTGTAGACCTCAAACGCCTGGCTTAATGTGACCTTTTTGCCTGTCTTTGGGAAGCCTTGCCTGTTAGAATTCTCCAGAGCTTTTATTGAAATGAGCTTCCTCTCCATTTAATGGTTCCTGAATGAATTGAAACCCACAGTGCCTCCAACTTCATCCTTGACAAATGCCTGATAAAAAACATGAAATTTTTGAAATTCCCATGACCACTTCACACTGTAGAATCTTTGGATGTCCTATTGATGATCACGAGTGTACCAGACAGTGCCTGATTGACTGGGTTTCATGAAAATGGTGTAGAACAGAGATGGCAGTAATTTGGAGCCTGCTGAGTAGTTGGCCTAGAAAAGTGGTGTGAAGGTGTGTGTTAAAACATCTGTGGTTGGGTGATGTGGATCTGCCATTGGCTTTCAAATGGTTTGTGACTGACATGGTGCAGCCCCCAGACCCTTGTATGTAAAGGCATGTTGTTATATGGAGAGGTTTCAGTCCAATGTTTAGAATCAGATTGCTAAGGTCAAGGGGGCAAGCTATGTGGGATAGAAGCCTGATTGGTGCATTCTCCTGCAGACCCTTACCCACCACATGTGACAGAACTCTTTTCAGTACTGTGTCCCAGTTGAACTCTTCGTATTTCATGAAGCAAATACCAAACTTCCAGTGCAGCTGCAAGAAACACAACAAAATTGGAGGATGAGCAAATGGCTTCCAAACTGGAAGACACTTAGCCCCCAGTGACAACAGTTTACCTACAAAAAGAGAATTCAGCACTGCTGCCTCATGTCCTTTGGAAAATAAGAAACCATGTCCTCCAGGTAACATACATGCAGACCCAGCTTAATGGTCTCACTACAAAGGGAGCTAAAGCTTCTGACAACAACATATATTTTAAGTGCCCAACCTCAGAGGCAGTTTCTCAAGAAGTCTTTAGTCCAGCAGAGCTCCATGTTTGTGGAGTTTTACCCTCTCCCTTACATTTGAAAACTCCTCTACCACCTCCAAAGTTGTGAACTCCTGAGCATTTTCCATTCTTGATGTGTATTCACAGATTTTCTAACTCTTCTCCTCTAATTGTGTCTTAGTTGGGGTGAAGGTAATGTCAAGGCATTGTTCTGAATGAGAGTGTGAAGATTTTTGGGTAGCACATATTTGCATACACATTGGATTCTTTCTCCAATTTTTCATTTGAAATACTGAATCCCTGACTGTAAGGGGTAGAAGGAATTCTTATTCAAAGAATAGCCTGACACTTACAAGAAACAGCCCCCAGGGAGACATCCTGTCTGGGAGACATCCTGTAGTCATCTGTGTTCCTGAGACATCCTGTGGCCATCTGTCTTCCTGAAATATTCTGAGGTTATCTCACCTTGTGAAGACATCCAGGAACTGCCGATAAGAGAGCTTTCAAATCTCCAGCATATAAATTCCCCTGTGTGAACAATAAAAGTTTGCATCTTGATCAGAACTTTTGTCTTGCTGTCATCTCTCATGTCTCTTGTCCCTTCATTCCTCCCCATCTAGGTTCGCTACCCACGTTGATGTGTCCTGCAGGCTGGGACAACTGGCACCCAACGACTGGGGCTCGAGCCTTTGACTGAGGGGGAACCCCGTCCTCCTGGAAGATTTGGACAAGTGGAGCTCACGATTGCCTCAGCAGACACCACTGAGAGACAGATCCAGGAGGAGAGTGGGGATGACGCACAGTGAGTGACCCACCATGGGAAAAGCAATTTCGTCACATGATTTGTTTTTGTCAGGCCAAAAGGAATCCTTAAATACATGGGGGCACGTGTTAAGAAAAATGACTTAAAATTTTTCTTTTCATACATTGAAAAATTGTTTCCATGGTTTCCCCTTGAAGGGACCATTGATGGTAAAAGATGGCTTAGAGTAGGAGACATTTTAAAAGATTATTATGAATCCTTTGGCCCAGAAAAAGTGTCTGTTCCTACCTTTTCTTTCTGGAAATAAATTAGTGAAATTCTTAAAAGTTCACCCTTTGACAATGGTACCTTAATACTTGTCAGGATTGGGGAAGAGACTATGCAAAAGACCTCTCGTCCCTTCTCGGCATGCCCATCAGTTAGTATAGACATAGACCCTTCTTAGTCTCCCCAGGACCCTGGGAACCTTCCTGATCTTCCTCAAAATCCCACCCTAATGAATAAGGCTCCAATGGTTTCCAACAGCCTTTATGCAGTTTTAAATCCCAGAGAAACATTGACCCCTGGGGAGGAGGCTACCTTGGAGAAGGAAGCAGCTCGCTACCATTCAGAAGACCCGCCACCTCTCAGGACCCTGCCACAGCCTATAGGACTTACACATTCCCCTCCCTCCTATATCCCTCCTGCCTTTTGTGCTCTGGCCCTTCAGGGGCCAAATGTCCCCCCAGATATTTTTTCCCCACTTCCCTTGCCTAATCCGGCTCCCTTGAGAGAGTCTCTCCAACATGGATGGGAACAGATCCAATTTTTAAAAGAATAAAGATCCCTTGACTCTGAGCTCTCTCCATTAGCCTTAGGAATGGAGTCAACACAAGCTGACCCACAGTGGTCTAATACAAAGGCGAAGCCGCTCCATCGGCCTGTGCTCGCCTTCCCAGTCACCAACAGTCAGATAGATAAGCCTGCTCAGGCTGAGGTCAAAGAATTACAAGAGGATCAAGAGGAGGAAGCGGAGGAAATGGATCAAGGAGATCAGGACTTAGAGGATGAGAAGTTCACCCCTAGGCAGGAAGGAACCCAGAGTGTCTACAAAAAATTTAGCCTCCATTTTCTTGAAAAACTTAAAAAGGCTTGTGCTCACTATGGCCCCACTGTGCCCTACACGTTGGCTTTATTAGAAAGCCACAACACACAATTTCTTACTCCCAATGATTGGAAATTTTTAGACCGAGCTGCCCTCAGTGCCGGAGACTTCCTACTATGGAATGCAGATTTCAAAGAGCCCTGTCAGAAACTGCTCAAAAAAAATTTAACAAAGGCCTCCTCTAAATCCTGGACTTATGTTAAGCTAGTGGGCAATGCAACTTTTGACACTAAAACTAAACAGGCACGTTTCCCTGCTGGACTTTTTGCGCAGATTTAGATGGCTGGCTTACATACTTGGAGACGCCTCCCTGAAAGGGCCTCGGCTATCACTTCCCTGGCCAGAATTCGACAAGGGCCCGACGAGCCTTATAGCGACTTTGTTCCCCGGCTTAACCTAGCTGCGGAATGCTTGCTTGGACCAAGCGAAAGCGAAAGCACCTTTGTAAAACATCTTGCCTTTGAAAACGCCAACCCAGCATGTCAGGATGTTCTTCGACATCATAAGGATAAAGGGAAACTTTCTGACTTTATTAGAGTCTGTGCAGGGGTGGGTGCAGCCCATGCCATGGGTCTCACTTTAGTGCTCCCTTTACCAAGGCCTTTTACAATCCTGGCTCACGTATTTGCTTTACTTGTAAACAACCAGGCCATTTTGCACGCAAGTGTCCGACAGGCAAACAAAGAGTAAGAATAGCGTCTCCTCAAACTGGAGCTAAACCGCCCCCAGCTACACTTTGTCCTTGATATGGTAAAGTTCATCACTGGGCCAGTGAGTGTAGATCAATGACAAATGCCCTCGGACAGCCTATTTCTTCCTGCTTCTCAGGAAACTCCCTGGGGCAATAAGGTTTGTTCCCTTCCAAACTCCCAACCTACCTCAAAATCCTTCTCCACAATTGGCTCCCTCCAACTACCCACTCCAGGCAGTGCAAGATTGGACCTCTGTACCACCACTGATACAACATTAGACTCAATGCAAGGGCCCCAGATAATACCAACTGGAATTATGGGTCCCCCTCCATCTCATACGTGTGCCCTTCTTCTTGGAAGAGCCTCTACTACCTTAGAAGGTGTTCAGGTCTTCCCTGGCATTAATGATAATGATTTCACTGGAGAAATAAAAATACTGGCCTCAGTTATTAATAGAGTTGCGGCCATCCCAGGAGGAAAAAGTCTTGCACAATTAATACTCCTTCCCTTAGATTAAGGGGCACTTCCACCACCCAAACCTACTGTGGGGGACTGCCTCCTTGGGCTCCTCTGAGGTATATTGGGTTCATCGCATTTCTCATAATAAACACACCCTTACCTTACTTATTGAAGGAAAGGAATTCCAAGCAATTTTAGTTACTGGAGTTGATGCGACAATTATTTCTCAAAAATACTGGCGATCAGGTTGGCCCCTCACCCCATCCTTGACTGACCTTAAAGGGATAGGAAAGTCAAAAAATCCTCTGGTCAGCTCTACTGCTCTTAGCTGGACTGATAAAGAGGGTAATAAGGGAACTGTCACTTCTTTCGTTGTTCCTGACCTCCCTGTTTACCTATGGGCCCGAGATATTTTGAGTCAAATGGAAGTTATTCTTGCCAGTCCCAATTCCATGGTGACTCATCAAATGCTCCGTATGAATTTTGTCCCTGGTACAGGCCTTGTGAGGCTGAGACAAGGACTGGTGGGGCTTATACAACCCATAAAAAAAAATACATATGGACTTGGATATTTGGATTTTTAGTGTCGGTCCCTGACCCTCCTGTACCCCATGCAGATAAAATTATTTGGGAGACTCAGACTCTTGTGTGGGTGGATCAGTGGCCCCTTACCCATTAAAATTTGGAGGCTGCCTCCATGTTAGTGAAGGAACAGGTGGCAGCCCGCCATGTAGAGCCCTCAACCTCACCATCGTACACTCCTATTTTTGTTATCAAGAAAAAATCAGGCAAGTGGTGCCATTTACAAGATTTGTGTGCCATTACTAAAGTTATACTCCCGATGGGAGCACTACAGCCAGACATTCCCACACCAGTGGCTATTCACAAAAACTATTGTAAAATGGTTATGGACTTAAAAGTTTGCTTTTTTATCATTCCTTTACATCCTGAGGATAGACCCTATTTTGCCTTTAGTCTTTCTTGCATTAATATTCAGGGCCCTATGCAGAGACTTCAATGGAAGGTTCTTCCCCAAGATATGGCCAACAGCCCTACTCTTTGCCAAAAATAGGTTGCTCAAGCAGTAGACCCTGTGAGAGAGTGAGGGGCACAAATTTATATTTTACATTATATGGATGATTTGTTAATTGCTGCACCTAATACCCATGACCTTAATAATTGTTACTTGGACTTTTACAAAATCCTCACTACCTTGGGACTACAGATAGCTCCTAATAAGGTTCAAACACAGGACTCTTATAAGAGTTTGGGCCTTAAAATTCTAGAAAATCAGATCCAAATTTCTAAAATACAAGGACGTGTGGACCATCTTCACACCCTTAAAGATTTTCAGAAATTACTGAGGGATATTCAATGTCTAATAACATATTTAAAATTATGCACTTGTGTACTTTTGACCCTTAATGATATTTTGAGAGGTAATTTCCACCCCTCCTCCCCTCAAAATCTTACTCCCAAGGCATGACAGGCATTAAACCAAGTAACAGAAGCCATTGCCCAACAATTTGTTACACAAATTTCTTATAACCTTCCTCTGGTTCTGGTTATTTTACACACTCCTCATACACCCACAGGAATATTTTGGCAGCGAGATCCACATTTTAAAAATAAAGACTGCCCCTTGTTTTGGGTCCATTTACCCATCACATCCTCAAAGGTTATTACTGTTTATCTTGCTCAGGTAGCTTCTATTATTTTTAAAGGTCATTTGATTTCTCTACAACATTTTGGCAAACACCCTGATAATATTTTTATTCCATATACTAAGGACCAAACCCAATTTTTACTAGAGACAAGGGATGAATGTGGTATTGCCCTATCAGGCTTTTGGGAACAATTGATCACTACCTCCCCAAAGACCCCCTTTTACATTTTGTCCAGTTACATCCATTTACTTTTCCTGAAATTACTCAAAAGGCTTCCATTCCTCAATCCCTTACTGTCTTTACAGACGGTTCCTGTAATGGCCGAGCGGTCTTTGTTGTCAATAACAAGCCTACCACCTTTGATACTGTCTATCAGTCACCACAGTTTGTGGAATTGTTTGACATAACACAAGTTTTTATAACATTTTTTATAATCCTGTTAATATTTATAAAGACAGTGCCTACATTGCTCATTCTGTGCACCTGCTGGTGATTTCACCCCCATTAAGGCTTCTAACAATGCGGCCTTTCTGTTTCACCAGCTTCAGCAGCTAATTCAGGCCAGACAACACCCATTTTTCTTAGGACACATCAGGGCACACTATGATCTTCCCAGCCCTCTAATTTAAGGTAATGCCCAAGCTGATGCAGCAACTCGTTCCATCTTTCCAATTTTTGTTGGCTCCATTCAAAAGGCCATGGAGTTACACAATATACACCATTTAAATTTCCAGAGCCTTTGATTACTTTGTAAAATTACCAGCAACAGGCACGAGAAATAGTAAAAGCATGCCCTGGTTGTGCTGTCTCCCTCCCCATTCAACACTTGGGAGTTAACCCCCGAGGATTACTGCCCGATCAGTTTTGGCAAATGGATGTTACTCATTTTCTTGAATTTGTAATAACCAAATATATACACGTTTCTGTAGATACCTTCAGCGGCTTTAATTTTGCATCACCACATTCTGGAGAGGCTACCAAAGATGTCCTTTCTCATCTTGTTTCAGCCTTTTCTTTTATGGGTAAACCAATACATATTAAAACAGATATTTATCCTACATTTACCATTGCCAAGTTTAAACAGTTTTGTGCTACCTTGCAAATTTGTCATACTACTAGAATTCCATACAACCCTCAGGGCCAAGGCATTGTGGAACTTGCCCACCTTAACTTAAAAACTTGGCTATCCCTCCTTAAGGCTTCCTCCCTTGTATTTACCACACCCAGGCATCGCCTTAACAATGCATTATTTGCCCTTATTTTTCTTACCCTAGACAATGAAGGCGATTCGGCAGCAGACAGACACTGCCATCCCTCGTCCAATTCTGTTCGCCCACCTGTTATGTGACACAATCCACTTACAAATAAATGGAAAGGCCCAGATCCTGTCCTCATCTGGGGAGGAGGCTCAGCTTGTGTTTTGGACCAAGATCAAACAGCCCCAAGATGGTTACCAGAACTCCTGGTTAAACAGGTTAATGACTTACCTCAAAACAGGGACAGAGGCACTCCTCATGAGGACAAAATTTCCTCTTTTTCAGATGCAGCCAACAATCTGCCAGCCTTGGAATAACAGTTCCTGTGGGCACAGGTACACTGGCTTAGGCACGTCTATTCACTCTTACCATCGCCTCTCTCAACAAATTATAAACTCTATCAGGAACAACTGATAAAAACTCTATCAGGAACCATTAAAGATTTGCAGGACCAAATAGACTCCCTGGCAGAAGTGTTCCTTCAAAAAAGACGAGGCTTAAATTTGCTGACAGCTAACCAGGGAGGTATTTGCTTGGCCTTAGGGGAACGATGCTGCATTTATGCCAATAATTCTGGCATAGTATGCACTAAAATTAAGCAGCTTCAAGAAGATCTAGAAAAGAGATGAAAGGAAATATTTGAAAATCCCCTCTGGACTGGGCTTAATGGATTTTTACCCTACCTTCTTCCCCTATTAGGCCCTTTGTTGGGTTTACTTTTAATGGTGTCCCTAAAACCCTGCATTATAAACAGGCTGGTACAATTTATTAAAGAACAGATTAATATTTTGGCCTCTAAGCCCATACAGGTCCACTATCATTGCCTGGATATGGAAGACCGTGCTGCCAACATTTAAAAGGATGTTCTACCCTCCTCACAAGCTTATTTCTTAAGTTTACATGCCCACAGATCTCGCTTTCTTACATAAAACTCTAAGTAACAGCTCTGACCAGCGATCTTCTGCACTTGCCATAAGGGTTCGTCCTCCATGGGCCGCTCCACTTGGGGGAGGACGCACCCATGGAGTGAGGACGTTAGGGCATAATAACGGAGGGTGCAGGAAGGACTGCAGGAGGATGGATCCATGGTTCCCAAAATCCAAGTCTTCTGAGTGACACGCTCTGGTGCATGGCAGTTGGCATGCTTCCCCCTCAAAGCCGTCTCCTCAAAAAACATGCCAAGGCCACCATGAAATCTAGTAAACATGCTCGATCACATCAGGAGATATTCTAAGGCCTGCTAGAGAAACAGAGCCTCTATAACCCCCTAAAACATTGGCCTGTAAGGTATGGTCAAATATTTTATATAAGAAAGGGAGGAGATGTCAGGGGCTAGAAGGAAGTTCTCCTTCAAAGAATAGCCTGACACTTACAAGAAATAGCCCCCTGCGAGATATCCTGCCTGGGAGACATCCCACAGCCATCTATCACCCTGAGACATCCTGCAGCTATCCGTCTTCCTGAAATATCCTGAGGTTATCTCACCCTGTGAAGACATCCAGCAACTGCCGATAAGAGAGCTTTCTCATCCGCAGCATATAAATACACTGTGAGAACTATAAAAGTTTTCAGCATGATCAGAACTGTTGTCTTGCTGTCATCTCTCATGACTCTTTTCCCTTCATTCCTCCCCAACAAGGTTCAACGCCGACGTTGAAGTGTCCAGCCGGCCCGGACACCTGACACTAAACCATAACCTACTAGACTCTGACTACTAATACTAATATGATGGAGAAAAATAATCCAACAGAATGGAAATGCAAGCAGTACAGATGAGGCATGGTGTATAGTTGGACTTGCCTTTTGAATGATATAGGGTAGGTGTTATAAATCTACCTAATTTATAATTGAAATAGTCCTCCACATGTTTTTAAAGTTAACAAATATGTGAATACCTGTCTCCCATTCTCTGTAGCCAATTCAGCACATGTATTTTTATATGCACATATAGAATCCTACCTGGTATCACACGTACATTCTTCTGAGGTGTCTGACTTGGCAAATACAAATTGTGAGAAGAGATCACTCCTCCTAAACTCTGTTGGAACTGAAAATTCAACCTATGGGTGAGCCTCCTAGTAGAAAATTCAACCTATGGGTGAGCCTCCTAGTAGAACAACAAGCCATACATAAATCCATGTTGAGTAAAATAAATATTTTTGCATCTGTGGCTGATGTACATTTCATGAAGAATTTCGATTGGCATATATATTGCTACATCGTATTGTCAGTTTTTGTTTTTTTAATATATATATATATATATATATATATATATATATATACAATCTTCAAATTTTTCCAAATATAAAATATATGTGTCTTATATACACTACCTAAATTCTTTCATGTTCATGTATGTGGATTTATAATCAACATTTCACAAGATTATTCTCAGAAATATTCATCCACCTGAAATACATATTTGTTTCCTATTACTGAAAACTAACTTCAGTGAATGGTGCATACAATCCTAATATTTCTACATTAACTGACCCTGTTTAACATCAATGCAAGTAGATTCCTATGGGACATGATGTTTATTTTGAAGTTTCTTTTATTCAACACTGGTACAATACAATTTCAACAGTTTACGAACATCATAGGACATATATTTCATCCATAAGTTCAAAAATTTATAGGCATTTGATTCACTTTCAATCATTTACTGATTCAGAACACATGTATTCCTCCAGGTTTCTTAACTGGTCTTTTCATGAGACTTTATTTCAAACACATTATTTTCAATTTCCATAATCATTTTGAAGCAAAACCCACACACTCTTCATGATAAAACATAACCCTAATATTACCATTAGATGTATTACTGGTTAGAATGAATAATTGTATATCAATATAAGATTTTCTGTATATATTCAGATATCAATTCAATCTATTATTTAAAGTTGGAACCAATTATATTATTTATTCACAGTATGGTCTATTCATGAATTATCTCTACATTCATAGACAAAGGGTACATCTATTTGTAAGCCCAATACTAATTTATTCGTCTTCAAAATGTTGCTCCCAGAAATGGTGGAAGAAATACTCATGTCACCTGATGTACGTATGCATTTATCACAGTAATATTCTGGACACAATAAGCAGAGGTCACACTTATGATTGTACCAAAGCCTAAATGGAAAGTGAGCATGGATTACTAAAAACATTCATGTCCAGGTTGCCTAATGCTCTCAAATGTCAATCCTATTTATGACAACATATTTGTTTCTTCCTAAGACTATATATTCAACCTCAACTCTGTTCAAATGTCTAATCCTATCACTCACTTTATACTTTCCCTGATTTCCTAATGTCTCTATTGATGTCTGCTTTCCTAAATATTTTCACCAGTTCACCATTTTGACTAACACTTCACATGTGCTGACATTTACGTTCACTGTCTATGTGATACCCTATTGCTAAAGAACTTTTGGTCCAATTCCTGTACTCACTCTTCTTCTGAAACCTACAGAATATCTTCCTAATCCTACCGACTATCACAGTTTGAGTGGATACTCACTTCTACATTCAATCATCGAAGGTACAAGGTCCTATGCCATTGATTATTGATTTATCTGAAACATCTTTGCAGAACATGTATCAAAGCTAAGTATCCCAATCAAGAGTGCAATGCCCTTCTGGGATTCCAATCTTACCTAGATTTCTGTTTTCATACTTATATTTCACCTATATATTCTTATAAATATCACAGGTTCCCAATACCATTATTCATCAAGCAGAATGATTCCTAACCCAAATCAAACCTGTTATTAAGCCAAACCATACACTGTTCCCTCAATCTAACTTTACAGAAGAGCAGGGACAGTGTTGGTCCTAAAATAGAGGAATGTACGGAATCTTCCACCTGTTGAAAAACTCAAAGTTTCATTCAGAAGTGATCCCTGGAGAAGATATAGGCACCACTGAAGGACCTGAGAGAGCAAAAGTCAACTTCCATGGCAAACAACCTGGTCAGTATGAAAGGTTGTTACTGAATCAGCCTCTCTGTTCTTTTTTTTATTATTGGTTGTTCAAAACCTTACAAATCTTTTGACATAACATATTCATACATTAGCATACATTAGCTTCAAGTGATTTATGAACTCCCATTTTTACCCCAGATACAGATTGAAGAATCACATCGGTTACACATCCACATTTTTACATAATGCCATACAAGTAATTGTTGTATTCTGCTACCGTTCCTATCCTCTACTATCCCCCCTCCCCTCCCCTCCCATCTTCTCTGTCTACCCCATCTACTGTAATTCATTTCTCACCTTGTTATTTTCCCATTCCATTCACAACCTCTAATATGTAATTTAGTATAACAATGAGGGTCTCCCTCCATTTCCATTCAATTCCCCTTTTCTCTCTCTTTCCCTCACACCTCATGTCTCTGTTTAATGTTAATCTTTTCTTCCTCCTCTTCCTCCCTGCTCTATTCTTAGTTGCTCTCATTATATCAAAGAAGACATTTGGTATTTGTTTTTTAGGGATTGGCCAGCTTCACTAAGCATAATCTGCTCTAGTGCCACTCATTAGAATATGGACCCAAACAGTCCTGTTTGGAGAGCTGGTCTTGGGTGCCTATGGTTGATATACATTCTAACTTGTGAAAGTGTCACAGTACGTAGGGGCAGCCTCCATCTCATGGGACCCTTGGAAGCAACTGTTAGGACAAAGTGGTTGCTAAGGCAGTGACCTCATTCAGTTCCTGAAGGAAGTGACCTCACCTCACTTCCTTGGTGATGGAACTCTAAGAACTTGTTATCCAGGAAGACAGGCACCCAGAGCCTGTCCCATTCCCAGTCACAGTGGTCTCACTTGTTTGTATATACCAAGGACAGAGTCAGTCTTTCTTGGTACCTACTGATATGAGAATGGCCAAATTCCAGAAAAGCTCTGAAGAGGGGCCTTTCCTGAGGAAAGCAGATAGTGGTTCACCACTGGCTCCTGACATCTTCACAGAGTTGGTTAAGGAGACCAGATCTGAGACAGGACATGCCATTTCTGGGGAACATACTATGGCCCACCAGTCAGAGGACACTCTGGATAGTCACTGACCTACTTTGGGGAAGGAGGTGCCTCTGTGGGTGTCGCTGTGTGTTTGTGGATTTGTCTCATGTTCTGAGAATAGATAGAAAAGGCGGTTTGTTTGGTTTTGAGTGAACTATTTCTAGTAAGTCATTTGACAAGGCGAGTGTTTCTATGTCTGTGTGTCCCACTGTGTCCATGGTTATAGACATTAGAAAAGAGAATGCATCAATTGATGTGTCCTGTCTAGTAGAAAGCTTCCCATCATTTATTCTGCCAAATTGATGAATGGATTTTGGCTTGCCTTATCGATGGGCAACACGTGCTATTTTCCAAAGTTCCTGCGTTCTTCCTGAATTCTGGCCACTCTACAGAATAGGCTCATGGTTTTGTGTCCAAGATATGTACCACTTCCAAGCCCTGTTACATGGCCATGTACTGGATAGCTGAAGGGAATGGCGAGCATCTCAGAAAACTCAAATATCAGTGTGACCAATAAAGTCTCAGTGGAGAAACCCTGCTTTGCTTACCTATTGTTCTGTTGCCCTGAATGTCAGGAAGGTCTTTGCCTCAGTCCAGCCCTTTGTGAAACCTGAAGAAAACAGGTTTCAAATGGAAATGAATGGGCATCACCTGTGCCTCTTTGCTTAATTGCTTTGGAAAGGGATGTGTCTGAATCCGCCTCTTTGCCCTGTTTGAGTCAATGGCTTAGATTCTCAGCACCTGATGTATCTTAAGAATGATCCCATGTGTGCATCCAAAACCAAAATGGCCAAAAGAGCAGTCATTGTGGATGAAGTCTCTCCCCTTCTTCTGTTAGGTTCCTGACCTCCATCAAGTGAGAATAGGGATCCTTTGGGTCAAATGATTTCTTCAAACCCTGCAGAAGCTAGCCGATAAGTGCTTGGTTTTCTAATGACTCCAATTCACATAAAAAAATAAACCCCACAGTCAGTAGGCCTCAAATTAGAGAAGCAGAGAAGTATTAACAGCAGGCCTATTTGATCACTCCTGGTTCACAGAAAGTGTGTCCAGGCAACCCTGATTTTAGGCCATTAAGGGGCAAGGGAGATTATTTTGGAGACTGTCTTGGGCTTCGCCCCTCATGGAAACATCCAGCCAGAGGTTATGATGAGTGTCTATATGAAAGATCATGAGGGCCATGTGGGAGTGTTTTGGTTTTAATTGTGGCCATTTGTTTGGTGGTTGGAAGAGATGACTGGGTCCACCTTGACATGAACTCTGGTGTGATTCCCCTTAGAGACTGAGTTCTGGAACTGAACTCAGAGAATTATTGCCATGAATTGTGTTAGGATTTTAGGAGGCCATGCATGAGAGTCCCCCTTGAAAACTGAGATCTAGGCCCAGGGTGGCTTTCAACAGAGCACTGGGAATCACAGCCAAGATATCACGTGATTTTATTCTGAAAGACTTGGCAGCCATAGTTGAGAGTCGAAACACACATGGTCCTCATTGTAGACCACAATGGGCCTGGCTTCATGTGACCATTTGGCCACTTTTTGAGAAGCCTTGCCTGTGAGAATTCTCCAAAGCTTTCATTGAAATGTGCTTCCTCTACATTTAATGGTTCTGGAGTGAATTTTAACCCACAGTGCCTCCAACATCATCATTGAAAAATGGCTACAGAAATACCATAAAATTTTTGAAATTCCCATGACCAGGTGGCAATGGAGGACATTTGGATGTCCTGTTGCTGGTCATGAGTATACCAGACAGTGCTTTGATTGACTGGGTTTTATGAAAATCGTGTAGAACAGAGATGCCAATAAGTTGGAGCCTGCTGAGTAGTGGGCCTAGAGCCGTGGTGGTCAGGTGTGTGATAAAACATCTGTGGTGGGGCCTTGTGGATCTTCCATTGGCTTCCAAATGGCTTGGAACTGACATGGTGCAGCGAGCAGTCCCTTCTATGTAAAGGCATCTTGTAATATTGAGAGATTTCAGGGCAATGTTCAGAATCATGTTGCTATCGTCAATGGGGCAATATATGTGGGCTAGAAGTATGTTTGGTGCATTCTCTTGCAGAAACTGACCCACCACATGTGACAGAACTCTCTCCAGCACTGTGATCCACTAAAACTCCTTGTATTTTTGAATCAAATAGCAAACTCCTAGTGCAGCAGCAAGAAACACCATGAAATTTGGAGGATGACCAAATGGCTTCACAGTCCACAAGGGGAGACACTTAGACCCCAGTGGTCACAGTTTACCTACAAAGAGCAAATTCAGCACTGCTGCCTCATCTTCACTGGAAAATAAGAAACCATGTCCTCCAGGTCACATAGATGCAGACCCAGCTTTGATGGTCTCACTACAAATGAAGCTAAAGCTCCAGAAAACAACATATTTTTCAGGTGCCCAACCTCAGAGGCAGTTCTTCAAGAAGTCTTTAGGCCAGCAGAGCTCCATGTTTGTGGAGTGTTTACCCTGTCCCTTACTTATGGGAACTCCTCTACCACCTCCAGTGTTGTGAACTACTGAGCATATTCCATTCCAGATATGTATTCACAGATTTTCTAACACTTCTCCTCTAATTGTGTCTTACTTGGGGCAAAAGTAATGTCAAGCCATAGTTCTTGATGAGAGTGGGAACCTTTTTTGTGTAGCACATATTTGCATACACATTGGATTCATTTTCCAATTTTCCATTTGAAATAATGAATCCCTGACACTAACCCCTACCCTACTAGACTCTGACTACTAATCGTAATATCAGGGAGAATAATAACCCAATCAGAATAGAAATACAAGCAGTTCAGAGGAGGCATGTTTGGTATTGTTGGACTTGCCTTTTGCATTATATACGGTAGGAGTTATAAATCTAGTCAATTTTTTTGTTGAAATAGTTCTCCGTGTGTTTTTAAAGTTAACAAATATGTGAATTTATTTCTCCCTTTCTCTGTAGCCTAGTCAGCAGATGTATTTTTATATGCATATATAGAATCCTACCTGGTATCACACGTACATTTTTGTGAGGTGGCTGACTTGGCAAATACAATTTGTGAGAAGATATCACTCCTCCTAAACGCTGTTGAAACTGAAAATTCAACCTATGGGTGAGCCTCCTATTTGAACAACATTATACATAAATCCATGTTCAGTAAAACTAATATTGTTGGATCCGTGGATGATATGTATTTCATGATAAATTTTGGTTGGCATACATAATGCTACATTGTAATGTCTCTGTGTGTATATATATATATATATATATATATATATATATATATATATATACTCTCCAGATTTTTCAAAATATGAAATATATGTGCCTTATTGTGCACTCCCCAAATTCATTCATATTCATGTATGTGGATTTATAATCAACTTTTCAAAAGATTATTCTCAGAAATATTCATCAACCTGAAATACATATTGGTTGCCTAGTACTGAAAACTATCTTCAGTAAATGGTGCATACAAAACATAATATTTCAACATTGCAAGTTGGCCGCAAATAGAGTGCATTACACCCAGTGTACCACGCCACATTGCAGGTGAATAACGAGTTAAAATGACAAAAGACTATCTTGTTAGGATCTTATAGAAAAATGGGTGTGCACCGAAACCTAAAAGAATGATTTCCACCAACGAGATCCGGTAATTGAGTCTCAAACGTGAGCTGAATATGCAACCGGAGATCCGGGCTTATTGATCCCTGTGGCCCGCCCCATGGCTGCAGACATCGAGGCACCACTGAGAAGCGACTAGCATCCAGGGAGAAACGTTGCTGCAGATTCTGTGGAATCCTGCCGGCTGACAACGCACTGAGCCCCAGGCCGAGTTCGGGATTTCAGTCAGGGAAGGAAGCTCTACAGTTCTATCCCCCACAACGGAAACTCCACCAAGGAAACCAATGGCCACCATTTTGGAGAGCTGAAGTAACCACCGCCACTCTCCGACAGATTGCAACAATAAAACAGTTGTGTGTTTTCCGCTCATCTCCCATACAGTAGGAAATTTGCATAAAATCTCTCCTAAGCTTTCCAGGGGAGGGATTTCCAGAGAGAGCCTGCATAAAGATTGGGGGGGGGAAACTAGAGGCACCTGACCTTCAACTCCCCCTCCCATCAGTGGTGAAAACGAAATCTGTCTAGCCAGGGATGGGGGAAAGGGCAAACGGAAAAAATAATAAAAATAGAGTGCTGAGGTTCCCAATAGACACAATCCACACCCAAGAAACGGCAAGCCAAAGTACAGTTTGAGCTGCCGAGGGCATTACTCAGGGGAAATCTGGTCTAGCAGGAGAAACCAGGACTAGCAGGAGAAACCAGGGGACTAGAGGCCAGGCCCGCGTGACTGGGCGCCTGGAGAACGCTCGCCCGCCGGCAACAGCCGGCCCGCTGCAGGTGCGACTGGACGGCTGGAGACTGCCTGCCCACCAGCGACCAATCGCCTGCCATATGCCCGCCCTAATGGGTGGCTAGAGATCGCACAACCGCCAGTGACAGCCCACCAGCTGACTGCGCGACTGGACAGTTCGTGACCACCTGCACGCCAGCGACCGGGAGCTGAAACCAAACAGAGACAGTACAGTCCCACACCCCCATGCGAACACCCGGGCAAAGAGCCTGGGGCCCACCATAGCAGAGAGGTGACATCACTGGAGCTCGGCCGTCGGAATTCCTTCCCAGTGGAATCCACTTTAGCATTCACAGTCTACCAACACAAAGGAGAGTCAATAGAGATATATAAAACCAAAACAAATATATAGAAGAGAGCAGAAACACAGCAATCAAATGGAGCTGGAAAGTAATCTGAACTTCATGAAAAAACAAGGGAAAAAGGTGTACAAATAATGCCGGACAACTTAATTTTACAGGAGGACCTAGAATCATCAGAAACAGGGATAGGGAAAAAACTCAATGCATCCCTAACTCAGATGGAAAGAAATATTAGAGAAGACATGAGGCAGCAAGTCCAAGCAATAAAAAAATATTTTGAAAATGAATTAAACAAACAAATTCAAATGGCAAAGAACGAGCTTCACCAAAAGACAGAGATCTTAAAAAAAATCAAACAGTAATCCTAGGAATGCAGAAAAATATAAACCACATTAAAAATTCAAACGAGAATATTGTAAATAGACTAGATCAAGTAGAAGTCAGAAGATCAGATAATGAATACAAAGTTTATCAACTTGAAAAGAATATAGTCAACACAGAAAAGATGCTTATATCCCATGAGCAATCTATTTAAGAGATATGGGATGTCAAAAAAAACAAATTTGAGAGTCATTAGGATAGAAGAAGGCATAGAGATTCAAACCAAAGGAATGGACAACATATTAAATGAAATAATTCTAGAAAACTTCCCAGAGATGAAAGATGGAATGGATTGCCAAATCCTTGAAGCCTACATGACCTCAAACATTCAAAACCATAATAGACCAACTCCAAGACATAGAATTATGAAGATAGCCAACATGCAGAACGTGGATACACGTTCTTCTCAGCAGCACAAGGATCCTACTCAAAGATAGATCATATATTATGCCATAGGGCAACCCTTAGTAAATATAAAGGCGTGGAGATAATACCATGCACCATATCTGATCATATTGGAATGAAACTGGAAATCAATGATAAAAGAAGGAAGGAAAAATCCTACATCATATGGAAAAATGAACAATATTCTACTGAATGTTCAATGGGTTACAGAAGACATAAAGGAGGATATAAAAAATTCTTAGAGACAAATGACTATACAGACACAACATACTGGAATCTATAGGACACAATGAAAGCAGTTTTAAGAGGGAAATTCATTTCTTGGAGTTCTTTCCTCAAAAAAAAAAAAAAACAAATAAATGAACTCACACTACACCTCAAAAACCTAGAAAAAGAAAACGAAAACAACAGCAAATGTAGTAGAAGACAAGAAATAATTAAAATTAGAGCAGAAATCAACGAAATTGAAACAAAAAAAAAAACATTGAAAAAATTGATAAAACTAAAAGTTGGTTCTTTGAAAACATAAATAAGATTGACAGGCCCTTAGCCATGCTAACGAAGAGAAGAAGAAAGAGAATTCAAATTACTAACATACGGCATGAAAAAGGCATTATCACAACAGACACTACAGAAATACAGAAGATAATTAGAAAGTAATTTGAAACCCTATATTCAAATGAAATAGAAGATGGTGAAGATATCAATAAATTTCCTAAGTCATACGATGTGCCCAGATTGAGTCAGGAAGACACACACAATTTAAACAGACCAATAACAAAGGAAGAAATATAAGAAGCCATCAAAAGACTACCAACCAAAAAAAGCCCTGGAGCGGATGGGTATAGAGCGGAGCTCTACAAAACCTTAAAAGAAGAATTAATACCAATAATTTTCAAGCTATTTCAAAAAATAGAAAAAGAAGGTGCAATTTCAAATTCATTCTATGAGGCCAAAATCACCCTGATACCAAAACCAGACAAAAACACTTCAAAGAAAGAAAACTACAGACCAATGTCTCTAATGAACTAGGATGCAAACATTCTCAATAAAATCCTGGTGAATGTAATACAAAAGCATATCAAAAAATTGTGCACCATGATCAAGTAGGATTCATCCCAGGGAAGCAAGGCTAGTTCAATATACGGAAATCAATAAATGCTATTCACCACATCAATAGACTTAAAGACAAGAACCATATGATCATCTTGATAGATGCAGAAAAAACATTCGACAAAGTTCAGCCTCCCTTTATGTTCAAAACACTAAAAAAACTTGCATCCCAGGGAAGCAAGGCTAGTTCAATATACGGAAATCAATAAATGCTATTCACCACATCAATAGACTTAAAGACAAGAACCATATGATCATCTTGATAGATGCAGAAAAAACATTCAACAAAGTTCAGCCTCCCTTTATGTTCAAAACACTAGAAAAACTAGGATAACAATGTTGAGTTACCTCAACATTGTAAAAGCTATATATGCTAAACCTCAGGCTAGCGTCATCGTAAATGGAGAAAAACTGAAGGCATTCCCTCTAAAATCTGGAACAAGACAGGGATGCCCTCTATCACCACTTCTATTCGATTTAGTTCTTGAAATACTAGCCAGAGCAATTAGACAGACAAAAGAAATTAAAGACATAAAAATATGAAAAGAAGAACGTAAATTATCGCTATTTGCAGATGACATGATAATATATTTAACAGACTCAAAAGGGTCTACAAAGCAACTGCTAGAGTTAATAAATGAATTCAGCAAAGTGGCAAGATATAAAGTCAACACGCATTAATCAAAGGCATTCCTGTATATCAGCAGCAAAACTTCTGAAATGGAAATGAGGAAAACCACTCCATTCACTATATCCACAAAGAAAATAAGATACTTGGGAATCATCCTAACGAAAAAGGTGAAAGATTTATATAATGAAAACTACAGAACCCTAAGGAAAGAGATAGAAGAAGATCTTAGAAGATGGAAAAATGTACCCTGTTCATGGATAGGCAGAACTAACATCATCAAAATGTTGATATTACCCAAAGTTCTCTACAGGTTTAAATCGGTGCCAATAAAAATCCCAACAGCATTTCTTGTAGAAATGATAAAGCAATCATGAAATTCATATGGAAAAACAAAAGACCCTGAATACCAAAAGCAATTCTAAGCAGGAAGTGTGAATCTGGAGGTATAGCGATACAAGAGTTCAAACTGTACTACAAAGCAATAGTAATAAAAACATCGTGGTACTGGTACCAAAACAGGCAGCTGGACCAATGGTATAGAATAGAGGACACAGAAACCAATCCACAAAATTACAACTTTCTTATATTTGATAAAGGGGCTAAAAACATGCAATGGAGGAAAGATAGCATCTTCAACAAATGGTGCTGGGAAAATTGGAAATCCATATGCAACATAATGAAACTGAATCCCTTTCTCTCACCATGCACAAAAGTTAACTCAAAATGGATCCAGGAGGTAGATATCAAATCAGAGACACTGTGTCTAATAGAAGAAAAAGTTGGCTACGATCTACATACTGTGGGGTCGGGCTCCACATTCTTTAATAGGATGCCCATAGCCCAAGAGTTAATAACAAGAATAAACAAATGGGACTTACTTAAACTAAATTGTTTTTTTTCTCAGCAAGAGAAACAATAAGAGAGGTAAATAGAGAGCCTACATCCTGGGAACAAATTTTTACCCCTCACACTTCAGATAGAGCCCTAATATCCAAAATATACAAAAAACTCAAAAAATTAAACAATAAGATAACAAATAACCCAATCAACAAATGGGCCAAGGACCTGAACAGACACTTTACAGAGGAGGACATTCAATCAATGAACAAGTACATGAAAAAATGCTCACCATGTCTAGAAGTCACAGAAATGCAAATCAAAACCACCCTAAGATACCATTTCACTCCAGTAAGATCGGCAGCCATTATGAAGTCAAACAAAATAAGTGTTGGTGAGAATGTGGGGAAAAGGGTACACTTGTACACTGCTGGTGGGACTGCAAATTGGTGAGGCCAATTTGGAAAGTACTATGGTGATACCTGGGAAAGCTGGGAATGGATCCACCATTTGACCCAGCTATCACCCTTCTCGGACTATTTCCTGAGGATCTTAAAAGAGCGTACTATAGAGATACTGCCACATCAATGATCATAGCAGCACAATTCACAATAGCTAGACTGTGGAACCAACCTAGATGCCCTTCAATAGATGAATGGATAAAAAAAAATGTGGCTTTTATACAAAATGGAGTATTACTCTTCATTAAAAAATGACAAAATCATAGAATTTGCAGGGAAATGGATGGCATTAGAGCAGATTATGCTAGGCGAAGCTAGCCAATCCTTAAAAAACAAATGCCAAATGTCTTCTTTGATATTAAAAGAGCAACTAAGAAAAGAACATCGAGGAAGAGCATGAGGAAAAGTTTAACATTAAACAAAGACGAGTCGGGGGAGAGAAAGGGAGAGAGAAGGGAAAGCATATGGGAATAGTAGGAGACCCTCAATGTTACACAAAATTACATATAAGAGGATTTGAGGGGAAATGGGGGGGAAACAGTGGAGAGAATTGAACAACAGCAGATGAGGTAGAGAGGGAAGATGGGAGGGGAGGGGAGGGGGGATATTGCGGGATAGGAAAGGTCGCAGAATACAACAGTCACTAATATGCTATTATGTAAAAATGTGAATGTGTAACCAATGTGATTCTGCAATTCATATTTGGGAAAAAAATGGGAGTTCATAACCCAATTGAGTCAAATGTATCAAAGATGATATATCATGAGCTTTGTAATGTTTGGAACAACCAATAGAAATAAATAAATAAATAACGGTTTAAAATTGAGTGGGAAGAAATCAGCTAAAAATGGGTTGAGATGCATTCATTTTGCTAAGCAAAACTTTGTTTTGTTTAGTTGTAACTATCACAAATTTATTTTACCAGGAAATTGGCTTTTGAAAATGCACATAAATTGAGATTAAAGGATAATTCACCAACCTTCTTGAAAAATTCATAGCATTTCCTATATTTTTCAAATTTTATTTTTTTCGTGAATATTTTGTCATGGACCAGGTCTAGTCTTAGGCTATTCTTCCAGAATACTACCTCATCTGACAAATTCGTACAATCTGTTGGATTGTTGTTTTCACCTTTTATTTAATAGTTTCTAGCTGATAATGTGTAGTTTCTTTATCTTTATTTAAACGTATATACCCAACAATATCTTTGCATTTTATGTTTTACTGGGGAAGAGACTGATCAAAAGCTCTTTGTTATATGTATCAACAATCAGACATTTAGAGCACGCAATTATTCTTAATTTTGCATGAAAATATCTTTGTACTATTTTCTTATACAGATTTAGAATTATTAATATGTCCCTACTGTAAGAAGTAATTACTTACAAGAAGAAATAAACAATTGACTTTATATCAATTATGAATATGAAAAGAACTAAAACAAGGATTTGGCAATTAATACACAATTGATAGAAATTGAAATCACAAGAAAGCCATTTAAAATGTCAGTGCATATGGTCCTTAAATAATAGGTAATTCAAAAAACTTTTTTTTTAATTCATAAGATTTAATATGCCGTATTACAGCTTAATGTGATATAAAACCTTAAATTATCAGTATTGATAAAAAAGAATGATACCTGTTTATTTAAATATGTTTATTTGATTTTCACTGTAAGATGTTAATTCTGGAAGGCTTGAGAATTAAGAAAGTTTTGGTCTATATTATTTTTAACAGGCTAATCAAAGTACTTTTAAATATATATATATATATATATATATATATATATATATATATATATATATATATATATATAATATGTAATGCATATGCATGAATATAGACACATATGTATAAAAATGTATTTTAATATATCTATCAGGTGATTATAATTATTAAATTTTCTCAAGAAAAAAACAATGACTATGAAAAACAGTCTTAAATTTAAATTTCATAGCATACTACTGTTTGTAATGACATGAGAGAAAAACAGATATGAAAGGAAAACGAAAAAGGAAGAGAGAGAAGGGGGAAAATGAGGAAGAAAGTGAGTAAAGATGAGGGAGAGGCGTGTTCGATGTAAAGATAAAAGTGGAGGGGCTGGGTTTGTGGTTCAGTGGTAACATGCTTTTCTAGCATGTGTGGGACACTGGGTTCTATTCTAAGCACCACATACAAATAAACAAAATGAAGGTCAATCACAACTGAAAAAATAAAAAATAAAAAAGTAGAAATATTAGCAAAACTCCAAGCTTTTATGAATGTTAAATTTAAAAAAAAAAATTATGTAACATAGCCTTATGTAATTTCTAGACTATCCAAAAGAGTCATTAAATGTTAGATTATTAGTGCAATAACTAAAAATCCATTTCTCTTTCCTCAACATTCTGTGGCATGCTAGTGGTAAAATAAATTCTATTATAACACCAAAAAAAAATCTAATATTTCTATAGTAACTGACCCAGTTTAATATCAAGGCTAGCAGATTCCTATGGGACATGATGTGTATTTTGACATTCATTTTTATTCAACACTGGAACATTACTATTTCTTCAGTTTATGCACATCATAGGATATATATTTCATCCACAAGTTCGCTAATTTATACGCATTTGTTTCACTTTCAGTCACTTCCTGCTTCAGAACACATGTATTTCTTATGTTTCTTGACTGCTCTTTTCATGAGACTTCTTTCCAAACACATTATTGTCGATTTCCATTATCACATTTGAAGCAAAACTCACACACCCGTATGATAAACCAAACCCTAATATTACCATTAGATGTACAACTAGCTGGAATGAATGATTGTATATCAATATAAGATTCCTTACTTAGTTTCAGATATCAATTAAATCCATTATTTAAAGTGGAACCAGTTATATTATTTATTCACAGTATGGTCTTTTCATGCATTATCTCTATATTCATAGACACAGGGTACACCTCTTTGTACCCCCAATACTAATTTATACGTCTTCAAAATATTGCTCCCAGAAATGGTGGAAGAAATGCACATGTCACCTGATTTACATATACATTTTATCACAGTAATATTCTGGACACAAACAGCAAAGGTGACACTTATGATTTTACCAAACCTAAATGGAAAGTGAAGATGGATTACTAAAAACATCCATGTCCAGGTTGCCTAATGCTCTCAAATGAGAATCCTATTCTTGACTACATATTTGTTTCTTCCTAAGATTATATATTCAACCTCAAGCCCCTTGAAAATGTCTAATCTTATCACTCACTTTATCATTTGCCTGATTTCCTAATGTCTCTATTGATATCTGCTTTCCTACATATTTTCCCCAGATTATCACTGTGACTGACTCTTCACATGTGCTCACATTTACATTCAATCTCTACCAGAAGCCCTATTGCTAAAGAACTTTTGGTCCAAATGCTATACTCACTCTTCGTTCTAAACCTACCGACTATCTTTCTAATAATACCGACTAAACCTTTTTGTCTAGAAGTTCTCTTTGACATTCCATCATTCAAGGTACAAAGTCCTATGCCATTGAACATCGATTTATCTGAGACATTTCTGCAGAACATAATTCAAAGCTAAGTATCCCAATCAAGGGCCCAATGCCCTTCTGGGCTTCAAATCTTACCTAGATTACTGTTTTCATTCTTATATTTCACTTTTACATTCTTGTAAATATTACAGGTTCCCATTACCATTATTCATCCCGCAGAATGATTCAAATCGAACTTTTATTAACCGTAACCATACACTCTTCCCTCAATCAAACTTTACAGAAGAGCAGGGACAGAGTTGCTTTTACAATACAGGAATGTAGGGGTTCTTAAACCTGCTGAGATCCTCAAAGGTCCATGCAGAAATGATCCCTGGAGAAGATGTAGGCAGCTATGAAGGAGTTGAGAGAGCAAAAGTCATCTTGCATGGCAAACCCCCTTGTCAGGATGAAGGGATGTGTCTGAATCAGTCTCTCTATTCTAAATGTAGAGAAGATGGACCAAACCAGGCCTGTGTGGGGAGATGTTCCCAGGCGCCTATGTTTGATATACCATTCTATCTTGTGAAATTGTCACCGAAAGTAGGGGCAGCCTCTATCTCATGGGACCCTTGGAAGCAAATGTTAAATCAAAGTGATTGCCAAGGTAGTGACCTCATGCAGTTCCTGAAGAAAGTGACCTACCTCACTTCCTTGGTGATGTAACTCTCTGAACTTGGAATCCAAGATGCCAGGCTCCCAGGGCCAGTCCCAGTCCCAATCCCAGTGGGCTCACTTGTTTGGATGTACCAAGGACAGAGTCAGTATTTCTTGGTATCTACTGATGTGAGGATTGCCAAATGCCAGGACAGATCTGAAGAGGGGCCTTTCCTGAGAAAGCAGGTAGTGGCTCACCGCTGGCTCCTGAGAACTTCACAGAGTTGGCAAAGGAGACAGATCTGAGACATGACAGGACATTTCATTGGAACATAATATGGCCCAACAGACAGAGGACACTCCAGATAGTCAGAGACATACTTGCGGGAAGGAGATGCCTTTGTGAGTGTGAGTGTCAGTTTGTGGTTTGTCTCATATTCTGAGAATAGGTAGGAAAGACAGTTTGTTTGGTTTGGAATAGACTGTTTCTAGTAAGTTTTTTGACAAGGTGAGTGATTCTATATCTGTGTATCCCACTGTGTCCGTGGTTGTAGACATTAGAAAAGAGAATGCATCAATGGATATGTCCTGTCTAGTAGAAAGCTTCCCAGCATTCATCCTGCCCAATTTATGAATGAACTGCAGCTTGCCTTATGGATGGACAACACCTACTATCTTCCTAAGTTTCTGTTTTCTTCCTGAATTCTGGCCACTCTGCAGAATAGGCTCATGGTTTTGTGTCCAAGATATGTACCACCTCCAAGCTCTGTGACATGCCCATGTACTGGATAGCGGTAAGGAATGGGAACATCTCAGACAACTCAGATATCAGTGTGACCAGGAAATTCTCAGTGGAGAAACCCTGCTTTGGGCCATTCTCTTACCTATGTTTCTGTTGCCCTGAATGTCAGGAAGGTCTTTGCCTCAGGCCACCTCTTTGTGAAGCCTGAAGAAAACAGTTTTCAAATGAAAATGAATGGCCATTTCCTGTGGCTCTTTGCTTAATTTCTTTGGAAAGGGATGTGTCTTAATCAGCCTCTTGGACCTGTGTGAGGTTGTGGCTTAGATTCTCAGCACCTGATGGATCTAAAGAAAGATCCCATGTGTGCATCCAAACCAAAATGGCAAAAAGATCCGTAATGGTAGATGAAGTGTCTTGCCTTCCTTTGTTAGGTTCCTGACCTACATCAAGTGAGAATAGGGATCCTTTGGGTCAAATGAAATCTTCAAAGCCCTAAAGAAGTGCTTGGGTTTTCTCATTATTCCAAATCACATAAAGAATCTATACCTGACAGGCAGTAGGCTTCAAAATGGAGAAGCAGAGCAGTATTAACTGCAGTCCTATTTTATCACTCCTGCTTCAAATGCAGGGTGTCCAGGCACCCATGACTTTAGGCAAATTAGGGGTAAGAGAGCTTATTTTGGACACTAACACATACCCCACTAGACTCTGACTACTAATCCTAACATGATGGAGAATAATAACCAAAACAGAATAGAAATACAAGCAGTTCAGAGGAGTCATGTTGTATAATTGGACTTGCCTTTTGCATTATATAGGGTAGGAATTATAAATCTAGTCAATTTTTAATTTTTAATTAAAACAGTTCTCCATGTGTTTTTAAAGTTAACAAATATGTGAATTCCTCTCTCCCTTTCTCTGTGGCCTATTCAGCACATGTGTTTTTATATGCACATATAGAATCCTACCTGGTATCACATGTACATACTTGACAGGTTGCTGACTTGGCAGATGCAAATTGTGAAAAGAGATCACTCCTCTTAATGCTGTTGGAACTGAAAATTCAAACTATTGGTGACCTTCCTAGCTGAACAAAATTATATATAAATCCATGTTCAGTAAAAAGTATATTTTGGGATGTGTGGATTATATATATTTCATGATAAATTTTGATTTTCATATATATTGCTACTTTTTAATGTCTGTGTGAGTGTGTGTGTGTGTGTATATATATATATATATATATATATATATATATATATATATACACTCTCCAGATTTTTGAAAAAATGAAATATATGTGTCTTATTATACACTCCCTAAATTTATTCATGTTCATGTATGTGGATTTATTATCAACTTTTCACAAGATTATTCTCAGAAATATTCATCCACCTGAAATACATATTTGTTTCCTAGTACTGAAAACTAACTTCAGTGAATGATGCATACAAATCCTAATATTTCTACAGTTACTGACCAAGTTTAAGATCAATGCAAGTAGATTCCTATGGGACATGACATGTATTTTGATGTTCATTTTTTTTCAACACTGGTACATTACTATTTCTTCAGTTTATGCACATCGTAGGATATATATTTCATCCACAAGTTCGCTAATTTATATCAATTTGTTTCACTTTCAATTACTTCCTGCTTCAGAACACATGTATTCCTCCATGTTTCTTAACTAGTCTCTTCATGAGACTTCTTTACAAACACATTATTTTCGATTTCCATAATTACTTTTGAAGCAAAACTCACACACCCTTAATGACAAACCATAACCCTAATATTACCATTAGATGTATAACTGATAGGAATGAATGACTGTGTATCAATATAAGATTTCTTATATATTTTAAGATATCAATTTAATCCATTATTTAAAGTGGAATCAGTTATATTATTTATCCACAGTATCATCTATTCATGCATTATCTCTATATTCATAGACACAGGGTACACCTCTTCGTACCCGCAATACTAATTTATACATCTTCAAAATATTGCTCCCTGAAATGGTGGAAAAAATACTTATGTCACCTGATCTACATATACATTTTATCACAGTACTATTTTGGATACAAAATGCAAAGATCACACATATGTTTGTACAAAAGCCTAAATTGAATGGGAGCATGGATTACTAAAAACATTGATGTCTAGGTTGCCTAATTCTCTCAAATGTCCATCCTATTGGTGACTACATATTTGTTTCTTTGAAGATTATATAGTGAATATCAACCCTGTTAAAATGTCTAATCCTATCACTTACTTTATACTTTGCCTGATTTCCTACTGTCTCTATTGATGTTTCCTTTCCTACATATTTTCCCCAGTTTACCTATGTGACTGACTCTTCACATGTGCTGACATTGACATTCATTCTATTACCGAAACCCTATTGATAAAGAACTTTTGGTCCATATCCTGTACTCACACTTCTTGCAAAACCTACTGACTATCTTCCTAATCCTATGGACTATCCCTGTTTGAGTGGATGTTCTTTTCTACAATCTATCATCCAAGGTACAAGGTCCTATGTCATTGATTATCGATTTATCTGAGACATCACTGCAGAACGTAATTCAAAGCTAAGTATCCCAATCAAAGGCCCAATGCCAATATGGACTTTAAATCTTACTAAATTTCTGTTTTCATACATATTTTTCAACTCTATATTCTTATATATATCACAGATTCCCAATACCATTATTCATCCAGCAAAATGATTCCTAACCCAAAACAAACATGTAATTAACCCTAACCATAAACTGTTCCCTCAATCTACCTTTATAAAAGAGCAGGGACAGAGTTGGTCTTACAATACAGGAAAGTAGGGGATTGTCCACCTGCTGAGAACCTCAAAGGTCCATTCAGAATTGATCCCTGGAGAAGATGTAGGCAGGTATGAAGGTCCTGAGAGATCAAAAGTCATCTTCCATGGCAAACAACCTGGTCAGGATGAAGGCTTTTGTCTGAATCAGCCTCTCTCTTCTTAATGTAGATAAGATGGACCAAATGAGGCCTGTGTGGAGAGCTGTTCCCGGGTGCCTATGGTTGATATACCATTCTAACTTGTGAAAGTGTCACAGAAATACGGTCAGCCTACATGTCATGGGAACCTTGGATGCAAGTGTTAGGACAAACTGGTTGCCAAGGCAGTAACCTCATTCAGTTCCTGAAAGAAGTTACCTCACCTCACTTTTTTGATGATGGCACTTTCTGAACTTGGGATCCAGGAAGCCAGGCATCTAGAGCCTGTCTCAGTCCCAGGCCTAGTGGTCTCACTTGTTTGATTTAACAAGGACAGAGTCAGTCTTTCTTGGTATCTACTGATGTGAGGATGGACAAATGACAGGAAAGCTCTGAAGAGGGGCCTTTCCTGACAAAGAAGGTAGTGGCTCACTGCTGGCTCCTGACAACTTCACAGAATTGCCCATGGACACCAGATGTGAGATAGGAGAGGCTATTTCGGGGGAACATAGTATGGCCTATCAGTCAGAGAACACTCCGGATAGTCACAAACCTACTTGGAGGAAGGAGGTGCTTATCTGGCTGTGGGTGTGGGTTTGTGGTTTTTTTCTCATGCTCTGAGAATATGTCCGAAAGTCGGTTTGTTTGGTTTGAAGTAAAGTGTTTCCAGAAAGTCGTATGAAAAGGCGAGTGTTTCTATGTCTGTGTATCTCACTGTGTCCGTGGTTGTAGACATTAGCAAAGAGAATGCATCAATGGATGAGTCTTGTCTAGTAGAAAGCTTCCCAGCATTCATCCTTCCCAATTTATGAATGGACTGCGTCTTGCCTTATGGATCGGCAACACCTGCTATCTTCCTAAGTTACTGTTTGCTTCCTGAATTCTGGCCACTCTCCAGAATAGGCTCATGGTTTTGTGTCCAAGATATGTACCACCTCCCAGCTCTGTGACACGGCCATGTATTGGTTAAATGAAGGGCATGGCGAGCATCTCAGAAAACTCAGATATCAGTGTGACCAGTAAAGACTCAGTGGAGAAACCATGCTTTGGGCCTTTTCCTTACCTATTGTTCTGTTGCCCCTTGACCTTGTGTAATTCTGTGGCTTAGATTCTCTGAACCTGATGGATCTAAAGAGAGATCCCATGTATGCATCCAAAAGCAAAATGTCCAAAAGAGCAATCATTGTGGATGAAGTCTCTCTCCTTCCTTGGTAAGGTTCCTGACCTCCATCAAGTGAGAATAGGGCTCCTTTGGGTCAAATAAGTTCTTCAAAGCCCTGCAGATTCTAGCCCATAGGTGACTGGGTTTTCTCATGACTCCAATTCACATGAAGAATCTAAATCCCACCATCAGTAGGCCTCAAATTTAAGAAGCAGAGCAAAATAAACGGCAGGCCTATTTGATCACTCTTAGTTCACAGGAAGGGTGTCCAGGCCACCCTGACTTTAGGCAAATGAGGGGCAAGGGAGCTTATTTTGGACACTGTCTTGGGCTGCACCCCTCACGGAAACCTCCAGCCAGAGGTTATGATGAGTGTCTGTATGGAAGAAAATGAGGGCCATGTGGGAGTGTTTTGGTTTTAATTGTAGTCTTTCTTGTGGCGGTTAGTAGAGATGACATGGTCCACCTTGGCTTGAACTTTGGTGGGATTCCGCATAAAGACTGAGTTCTTGTACTGAACTCAGAGAAGTATTGCCATGAATAGTGTTGGAATTTTAGGAGGCCACGCACGATAGTCGCCCTTGGAAACTGAGATCTAGGCCCAGGGTAGCTATTCACAGAGCACTGGAAATCTCAGCCAGGATATCACATGATTTTATTCTGAAAAACTTGGCAACCATTGTTGAGAGTCAAAACACACATGGACCTCACATTGTAGACCTCAATTTTCAAGGATTCATGTGACCTTTTGGCCACTCTTTGGGAAGCCTTTCCTGTGAGACATCTCCAGATATTTCATTGAAATGAGCTTCCTCACCATTTAATAGTTCCAGAATGCCTCCAACTTCATCCTTGAAAAATGGCTAGGTCAATATATCATGAAATTTTTAAATTTCCCGTGACAAGTTGGCACTGGAGATTCTTTGAATATCTTGTGGCTGATCATGAGAATAACAGTCAGTGCCTTGATTGACTGGTTTTCATAAAAATTGTGCAGAACAGAGATGCCAGGAAGTTGGAGCCTCCTGAGGAGTGGGCCTAGAGCAGTGGTGGGCAGGTGTGTGATAAAACATCTGCGGTGTGGTCATGTGGATCTGCCTTTGGCTTCCAAATTGCTTGTGACTGATATGGTGCAGCCAGCAGTCCCTTCAATGTAAAGGCATCTTGTTATATGCAGAGGTTTTAGGGAAATATTAAGAATCAGGTTGCTATGGTCAAGGGGGCAACTATGTGGGATATAAGCCTGTTTGGTGCATTCTCCTGCAGACCCTGACCCACCACACGTGACAGAACTCCCTCACGCACAGAGTAACAGTTGAATTCTTTGTATTTCGTGAAACAAATACCAAAATCCCAGTGCAGCACCAAGAAACAACACGAAAAGTGGAGAATGACCAAATAGCTTCACAGGCCCATGTGGATACACTTAGCCCCCCGTGTCCACAGTTTACCTACAAAGAGAGTATTCAGCACTGCTGACTCATGTTCAGTGGAAAATAAGAAACCATGTCCTTCAGGTCACATAGATGAAGACCTTGATTTGATGGTCTCACTACAAACGAAGCTGAAGCTCCCGACAACAACATATATTCCAAGTGCCCAACCTCAGAGGCAGTTTCTCAAGAAGTCTTTAGGCCAGCAGAGCTCCATGTTTTTGGAATGATTACACTGTCCCTTACTTTTGGAATCTCCTCTACCTCTTCCAAGGTTGTGAACTCCTGAGCATATTCCATTCCAGATATTTATTCACAGATTTTCTAACTCTTCTCTTCTAATTGTGTCTTACTCTGGGCGATTGTAATGTCAAGGCATTGTTCTGGATGAGAGTGGGAAGATTTTTGTGTATCACATATTTACATACACATTGGATTCATTTTCCAATTTTCCTTTCAAAATACTGAATACCTCACACTAACACCTACCCTACTAGACTCTGACAACTAATCCTAATAAGGTGGAGAAAAATAAACCAAAAAAATAGAAATGCAAGCAGTTCAGAGAAGGCATGGTGTATAGTGGAATTGCCTTTTGCATTATTTAGGGTAGGAGTTATAAATCTAGTCAATTATTTGTTAAAATATTTCTCCATGTGTTTTAAAGTTAACAAATATGTGAATTCCTGTTTCCCTGTCTCTGTAGCCTATTCAGCACATGTATTTTTACATGCAATTATAGAATCTTACCTGATACCACACGTACATTCTTGTGAAGTGGCTGACTTGGCAGATACAAATTTTAAGAGATCACTCCTCCTAAGCGCTTTGGAACTGAAAATTCAACCTATGCGTGAGCTTCCTAGTTGAACAACATTATACATAAATCCATGTTAAATAAAATAAATATTTTTGGATCTCTGGATGATATAAATTTCATGGTGAATTTCCTATAGCATATATTATGCTATTTTTAATGTCCGTGTGTGTTTGTGTGTGTGTATGTGTATATATATATATATATATATATATATATATATATATATATATTCTCCAGATTTTTCAAAATATGAAATATGTGTCTTATTATAAACTCCCTTAACTCATTCATATTCAAGTATGTGGATTTATAATCAAATTTTCTCAAGAGTATTCTCACAATATTCATTCTCCTGATATCCATATTTGTTTCTTAGTACTGAAAACTAACTTTAGTGAATGGTGCATACAAATCCTAATATTTCTACAGGAGCTGACCTAGTTTAACATCAATTCAAGTAGATTCCTATGGGACATGATGTGTATTTGGATGTTCGTTTTATTCAACACTGGTACATTACTATTTCTTCAATTTATTCACATCATGGGATATATATTTCATCCACAAGTTCGCAAGTTTATAGGCATTTGTTTCACATTCAATCATTTTCTTCTTCAGATCACATGTATTCCTCCATGTTTCTTGACTGGTCTTTTTATGAGACTTCTTTCCAAACACATTATTTTCGATTTCTAGGATCACTTTTGAAGCAATACTCACACACCTTTCATGATAATCCATAACCCTAATATTACATTTAGATGTATTACTGGTTGAAATGAATGATATTATATCAATACAAGATTTCTTATAATATTTCATATATTAATTCAATGCATTATTTAAAGTGGGAACAGTTAAATTATTTATTCAAAATGTGGTCTATTCATGCATTATGTCTATATTCATGGACACAGGGTACACCTCTTTGTACCCCCAATACTAATTTATAGCTCTTGAAAACCTTACTCCCAGAAATGCTTGAAGAAATGCTCATGTCACCTGATCCACATATACATTCTATGACAGTAATATTCTGGACAAAAAATGCAAAGGTCACACTTATGATTGTACCAAAGCCTAAAAGGAAAGTGAACATGGATTACTAAAAGCATCCATGTCCAGGTTTCCTAATGCTCTCAAATGTCAATCCTAATGGTCACTGCATATTTGTTTCTTCTTAAGATTATATATTCAAACTCA
>NW_027513679.1:0-53599 GCF_048772815.1 Callospermophilus lateralis
CAGAGGACTGTGGAAAAGCACTTTTCATTTGAAAGGGTGTTGCCAAGCTTCCAAGAAATTTCGAGTTTCCGAAATACCAGCAAATATTTTTTTCACCCAATCTTGATGATATTTGGTGGTAATGACAAGCACACAAGTCCAACTTGACTCACCAAATTTTGTTCTTCTAGGTTGAAGCGTTCGTTTACAGTAGGTGTTTTTATTTTTAGGTTTCATTCTGTTCTCTCCTATATAGATAGAAGAATTTGGAACTTTAATCCAACATGGTTTGTAGTAGCGTTTTGAAAACTTGACAAAATAAAGGAGTTCTCAATTTTGTCTCTATGGTTTGTTTCCTCTTTAAGTAGCCCTAGGCGCAGACTGTGGAAAAGCCCTTTCATTGAGAGTTGTTGCCAATCTTCTAAGAAATAACGAGTTTCCAAAATACCAGCAAATATTTTTTCACCCAATCTTGATGATACTGGTGGTAATGATCAGTACACAAATCCCACTTGACTCACCAAATTATGTTCTTCTAGGTTGAAGCGTTCGTTTACAGTTGCCTGTTTATATTTTTAGGTGTCCCTCTGTCTCTCCTATATAGATAGATGAATTTGGAACTCTAAATCCAACATGGTTTGTAGTAGCTCTTTGAATCTTGACAGAATAAAGGAGTTCTCACTTTTGTCTCTATGGTTTGTTTTCTCTTCAAAATAGCCCTAGGCACAGACTGGGGAAAAGTACATTCATTGAGAGGGGTTTGCGAAGCTTCTAAGAAATAATGAGTTTTCTGAAATACCAGCAAATATTTTTTCACGCAATCTTGATGATACGTGGTGGTAATGATCAGTACACAAATCCCACTTGGCTCACCAAATTGTGTTCTTCTAGGTTGAAGCGTTCGTTTACAGTAGCAGTTTTTATTTTTAGGTTTCACTCTGTTCTCTCCTATATAGATAGATGAATTTGGAACTCTAAATCCAACATGATTTGGTAGTAGCTCTTTGAAACTTGAAAAAATAAAGAAGTTCTCAGTTTTGTCTCTATGGTTTGTTTCCTCTTCAAGTAACCCTAGGCACAAACTGTGCAAAGCACTTTCATTGAAAGGGTTTGCCAACTTCTAAGAAATAACGAGTTTCCGAAATACCAGCAAACATTTTTTTCACCCAGTCTTGATGATACTTGGTGGTAATGATCGGTACACAAATCCCACTTGACTCAAAATTTTTGTTTTTCTAGGTTGAAGCGTTAGTTTTACAGTAGCAGTTTATATTTTTTAGGTATCCCTCTGTTCTCTCCTATATAGATAGATGAATTTGGAACTCTAAATCCAACATGGTTTGTAGTAGCTCTTTGACACTTGGCAAAACAAAGGTGTTCTCAGGTTTTTCTCTATGATTTGTTTCCTTCTCAAGTATCCCTAAGCATAGACTGTGGAAAAGCACTTTCATTGAAAGGGGTTGCCAAGCTTCCAAGAAATTATGAGTTTCCGAAATACAAAAAATATTTTTCACCCAATCTTGATGATACTTGGTGGTAATGACAAGTACTCAATCCCACTTGGCTCACCAAATTTTGTTCTTCTAGGTTGAAGCGTTCATTTTACAGTAGCAGTTTATATTTTTAGGTTTCCCTCTGTTCTCTCCTATATAGATAGATGAATTTGGAACTCTAAATCCAACATGGTTTGTAGTAGCTCTTTGAACTAGACAAAATAAAGGAGTTCTCAGTTTTGTCTCTATGATTTGTTTCCTCTTCAAGTAGCCCAGGCAGAGACTGTGGAAAAGCACTTCCATTGAAAGGGGTTGCCAAGCTTCCAAGAAATTACGGTTTTCCGAAATACCAGCAAATATTTTTTTCAACCAATCTTGATGATACCTGGTCTAATGAAAAGTACACAAATCCCACTTGGCTCACCAAATTTTGTTCTTCTAGGTTGGAGCGTTCGTTTACAGTAGCAGTTTTTATTTTTAGGTTTCACTCTGTTCTTTTTTATATAGATTGATGAATTTGGAACTCTAAATCCAACATGCATTGTAGTAGCTCTTTGAAACTTGACAAAATGAAGAAGTTCTCAGTTATGTCTCTATGTTTTGTTTCCTCTTCAAGTAGCCCTAGGCAGAGACTGTGGAAAAGCACTTTCATTGAGAGGGGTTGCCAGGCTTCTAAGAAATAACGAGTTTCCGAAATACCAGCAAATATTTTTTCACCCAATCTTGATAATATTTGGTGGTAATGACAAGGACACAAATCCCACTTGGCTCACCAAATTTTGTTCTTCTAGGATGAAGAGTTCTTTTAGAGTAGCAGTTTATATTTTTAGGTTTCCCTCGGTTCTCTCCTATATAGATAGATGAATTTGGAACTCTAAATCCAACATGGTTTGTAGTAGCTCTTTGAAACTTGAAAAAATAAAGGAGTACTCAGTTTTGTCTCTATGATTTGTTTCCTCTTCAAGTAGCCCTAAGCAGAGACTGAAAAAGCACTTTCATTGAAAGGGTTTGCCAAGCTCCCAAAAATTTACGGGTTTCCGAAATACCAGCAAATATTTTTTCACCCAATCTTGATGATATTTGGTGGTAATGACAAGGACACAAATCCCACTTGGCTCACCAAATTTTGCTCTTCTAGGTTGAAGCGTTCGTTTACAAGAGCAGTTTTTATTTTTAGGTTTCCCTCTGTTCTCTCCTATATAAATAGATGAATTTGGAACTCTAAATCCAACATGGTTTGTAGTAGCTCTTTGAAACTTGACAAAATAAAAATGTTCTCAGTTTTGTCTCTATGGTTTGTTTCCTCTTCAAGTAGCCCAGGCAGAGACTGTGGAAAAGCACTTCCATTGAAAGGGGTTGATAAGCTTCCAAGAAATTACGGGTTTCCGAAATACCAGCAAATATTTTTTCACCCCATCTTGATGATACTTGGTGGTAATGAAAAGTACACAAATCCCACTTGGCTCAACAAATTATGTTCTTCTAGGTTGAAGCGTTCGTTTACAGTAGCAGTTTTTATTTTTAGGTTTCACTCTGTTCTTTTTTATATAGATAGATGAATTTGGTACTCTAAATCCAACATGGTTTGTAGTAGCTCTTTGAAACTTGAAAAAATGAAGAAGTTCTCAGTTTTGTCTCTATGTTTTGTTTCCTCTTCATGAAGCCCTAGGCAGAGATTGTGAAAAACACTTTCATTGAGAGGGGTTGCCAGGCTTCTAAGAAATAACGAGTTTCTGAAATACCAGCAAATATTTTTTCACCCAATCTTGATGATACTTGGTTTTAATGACAAGTACACAAATCCCACTTGGCTCACCAAATTTTGCTCTTCTAGGTTGAAGCGTTCGTTTACAGTAGCAGTTTTTATTTTTAGGTTTCCCTCTGTTCTCTCCTATATAGATAGATGAATTTGGAACTCTAAATCCAACATGGTTTGTAGTAGCTCTTTGACACTTGACAAAATATAAAAGTTCTCAGTTTTGTTTCTATGGTTTGTTTCCTCTTCAAATAGCCCTAGGCACAGACTGGGGAAAAGCTAATTCATTGAGAGGGGTTGCCAAGCTTCTAAGAAATAACGAGTTTCCGAAATACCAGCAAATATTTTTTCACCCAATCTTGATGATACTTGGTGGTAATGATCGGTACAAAAATCCACTTTTCTCACGAAATTTTTTTCTTCTAGGTTGAAGCGTTCATTTACAGTAGCAGTTTTCATTTTTAGGTTTCACTTTTTTCTCTCCTATATAGATAGATG
This sequence comes from Callospermophilus lateralis, assembly GCF_048772815.1. Taxonomy (NCBI): domain Eukaryota; kingdom Metazoa; phylum Chordata; class Mammalia; order Rodentia; family Sciuridae; genus Callospermophilus; species Callospermophilus lateralis. The sequence goes on from NW_027513679.1 coordinate 3,727, forward strand.
AATTTGGAACTCTAAATCCAACAAGGTTTGTAGTAGCTCTCTGAAACTTGACACAAAAAAGTAGTGCTCAGATTTGTCTCTATGAATTGTTTCCTCTTCAAGTAGCCCAGGCAGCGACTGTGGAAAAGCATTTCCATTGAAAGGGGTTGCCAAGCTTCCAAGAAATTACGAGTTTCCGAAATACCAGCAAATATTTTTTCACCCAATCTTGAGGATACTTGGTGGTAATGACAAGTACACAAATCCCACTTGGCTCACAAAATTTTGTGCTTCTAGGTTGAAGCGTTTGTTTACAGTAGCAGTTTTTATTTTTAGGTTTCACTCTGTTCTCTCCTATATAGATGGATGAATTTGGAACTCTAAATCCAACATGGTTTGTAGTATCTCTTTGAAACTTTACAAAATAAAGAAGTTCTCAGTTTGTCTCTATGGTTTGTTTCCTCTTCAAGTAACCCTAGGCACAAACTGTGGAAAAGCACTTTCATTGAAAGGGGTTGCCAACTTCTAAGAAATAACGTGTTTCCGAAATACCAGCAAACATTTTTTCACCCAGTCTTGATGATACTTGGTGGTAATGATTGGTAAACAAATCCCACTTGACTCACCAAATTTTATTTTTCTAGGTTGAAGCGTTAGTTTACAGTAGCAGTTTATATTTTTAGGTATCCGTCTGTTCTCTCCTATATAGATAGATGAATTTGGAACTCTAAATCCAACATGGTTTGTAGTAGGTCTTTGAAACTTGACAAAATGAAGGAGTTCTCAGTTTTTTCTCTATGATTTGTTTCCCCTTCAAGTAGCTCTAAGCAGAGACTGTGGAAAAGCACTTTCATTGAAAGGTGTTGCCAAGCTTCCAAGAAATTTCGAGTTTCCGAAATACCAGCAAATATTTTTTCACCCAATCTTGATGATATTTGGTGGTAATGACAAGTACACAAATCCCACTTGACTCACCAAATTTTGTTCTTCTAGGTTGAAGCGTTCGTTTACAGTAGGTGTTTTTATTTTTAGGTTTCATTCTGTTCTCTCCTATATAGATAGATGAATTTGGAACTTTAATCCAGCATGGTTTGTAGTAGCGTTTTGAAACTTGACAAAATAAAGGAGTTCTCAGTTTTGTCTCTATGGTTTGTTTCCTCTTTAAGTAGCCCTAGGCGCAGACTGTGGAAAAGCCCTTTTATTGAGAGTTGTTGCCAATCTTCTAAGAAATAATGAGTTTCCAAAATACCAGCAAATATTTTTTCACCCAATCTTGATGATACTGGTGGTAATGATCATTACACAAATCCCATTTGACTCACCAAATTATGTTCTTCTAGGTTGAAGCGTTCGTTTACAGTTGCTGTTTATATTTTTAGGTGTCCCTCTGTCTCTCCTATATAGATAGATGAATTTGGAACTCTAAATCCAACATGGTTTGTAGTAGCTCTTTCACACTTGGCAAAATAAAGGAGTTCTCAGTTTTGTCTCTAAGATTTGTTTCCTTCTCAAGTATCCCTAAGCATAGACTGTGGAAAAGCACTTTCATTGAAAGGGGTTGCCAAGCTTCCAAGAAATTACTAGTTTCTGAAATACCAGCAAATATTTTTTCACCCAATCTTGATGATACTTGGTGGTAATGATCGGTACAAAAATCAAACTTGGCGCACGAAATTTTGTTCTTCTAGGTTGAAGCGTTCGTTTAAAGTAGCAGTTTTTATTTTTAGGTTTCACTCTGTTCTCTCCTATATAGATGGATGAATTTGGAACTCTAAATCCAACATGGTTTGTAGTAGCTCTTTGAAACTTGACAGAATAAAGGAGTTCTCACTTTTGTCTCTATGGTTTGTTTTCTCTTCAAATAGCCCTAGGCACAGACTGGGGAAAAGTACATTCATTGAGAGGGGTTGCGAAGCTTCTAAGAAATAATGAGTTTCTGAAATACCAGCAAATATTTTTTCACGCAATCTTGATGATACGTGGTGGTAATGATCAGTACACAAATCCCACTTGGCTCACCAAATTGTGTTCTTCTAGGTTGAAGCGTTCGTTTACAGTAGCAGTTTTTATTTTTAGGTTTCACTCTGTTCTCTCCTATATAGATAGATGAATTTGGAACTCTAAATCCAACATGATTTGTAGTAGCTCTTTGAAACTTGACCAATTAAAGAAGTTCTCAGTTATGTCTCTATGGTTTCTTTCCTCTTCAAGTAACCCTAGGCACAAAGTGTGCAAAAGCACTTTCATTGAAAGGGTTTGCCAACTTCTAAGAAATAACGAGTTTCCGAAATACCAGCAAACATTTTTTCACCCAGTCTTGATGATACTTGGTGGTAATGATCGGTACACAAATCCCACTTGACTCAAAATTTTGTTTTTCTAGGTTGAAGCGTTAGTTTACAGTAGCAGTTTATATTTTTAGGTATCCCTCTGTTCTCTCCTATGTATAGATAGATGAATTTGGAACTCTAAATCCAACATGGTTTGTAGTAGCTCTTTGAAACTTGACAAAATAAAGGAGTTCTCAGTTTTGTCTCTATGGTTTGTTTCCGCTTCAAGTAGCCCTAGGCACAGACTGTGGAAAAGCACTTTCATTGAGAGGGGTTGCCAAGCTTCTAAGAAATTACGAGTTTCCGAAATACCAGCAAGTATTTTTTCACCCAATCTTGATGATACTTGGTGGTAATGACAAGTACTCAAATCCCACTTGGCTCACCAAATTTTGTTCTTCTAGGTTGAAGCGTTCGTTTACAGTAGCAGTTTATATTTTTAGGTTTCACTCTGTTCTATCCTATATAGATAGATGAATGTGGAACTCTAAATCCAACATGGTTTGTAGTAGCTCTTTGAAACTAGACAAAATAAAGGAGTTCTCAGTTTTGTCTCTATGATTTGTTTCCTCTTCAAGTAGCCCAGGCAGAGACTGTGGAAAAGCACTTCCATTGAAAGGGGTTGCCAAGCTTCCAAGAAATTACGGTTTTCCGAAATACCAGCAAATATTTTTTCAACCAATCTTGATGATACCTGGTGGTAATGAAAAGTACACAAATCCCACTTGGCTCACCAAATTTTGTTCTTCTAGGTTGGAGCGTTCGTTTACAGTAGCAGTTTTTATTTTTAGGTTTCACTCTGTTCTTTTTTATATAGATAGATGAATTTGGAACTCAAAATCCAACATGCATTGTAGTAGCTCTTTGAAACTTGACAAAATGAAGAAGTTCTCAGTTATGTCTCTATGTTTTGTTTCCTCTTCAAGTAGCCCTTGGCAGATACTGTGGAAAAGCACTTTCATTGAGAGGGTTTGCCAGGCTTATAAGAAATAACGAGTTTCCGAAATACCAGCAAATATTTTTTCACCCAATCTTGATGATATTTGGTGGTAATGACAAGGACACAAATCCCACTTGGCTCACCAAATTTTGTTCTTCTAGGATGAAGCGTTCTTTTAGAGTAGCAATTTATATTTTTAGGTTTCCCTCTGTTCTCTCCTATATAGATAGATGAATTTGGAACTCTAAATCCAACATGGTTTGTAGTAGCTCTTTGAAACTTGACAAAATAAAGGAGTACTCAGTTTTGTCTCTATGATTTGTTTCCTCTTCAAGTAGCCCTAAGCAGAGACTGTGGAAAAGCACTTTCATTGAATGGGTTTGCCAAGCTCCCAAAAATTTACGGGTTTCAGATATACCAGCAAATATTTTTTCACCCAATCTTGATGATATTTGGTGGTAATGACAAGGACACAAATCCCACTTGGCTCACCAAATTTTGCTCTTCTTGGTTGAAGCGTTCGTTTACAAGAGCAGTTTTTATTTTTAGGTTTCCCTCTGTTCTCTCCTATATAGATAGATGAATTTGGAACTCTAAATCCAACATGGTTTGTAGTAGCTCTTTGAAACTTGACAAAATAAAAATGTTCTCAGTTTTGTCTCTATGGTTTGTTTCCTCTTCAAGTAGCCCAGGCAGAGACTGTGGAAAATCACTTCCATTGAAAGGGGTTGATAAGCTTCCATGAAATTACGGGTTTCCGAAATACCAGCAAATATTTTTTCACCCCATCTTGATGATACTTCGTGGTAATGAAAAGTACACAAATCCCACTTGGCTCACCAAATTATGTTCTTCTAGGTTGAAGCGTTCGTTTACAGTAGCAGTTTTTATTTTTAGGTTTCACTCTGTTCTTTTTTATATAGATAGATGAATTTGGAACTCTAAATCCAACATGGTTTGTAGTAGCTCTTTGAAACTTGAAAAACTGAAGAAGTTCTCAGTTTTGTCTCTATGTTTTGTTTCCTCTTCAAGAAGCCCTAGGCAGAGATTGTGGAAAAGCACTTTCATTGAGAGGGTTTGCCAGGCTTCTAAGAAATAACGAGTTTCCGAAATACCAGCAAATATTTTTTCACCCAATCTTGATGATACTTGGTGGTAATGACAAGTACACAAATCCCACTTGGCTCACCAAATTTTGTTCTTCTAGGTTGAAGCGTTCGTTTACAGTAGCAGTTTCTATTTTTAGTGTTCACTCTGTTCTCTCCTATATAGATAGATGAATTTGGAACTCTAAATCCAACATGGTTTGTAGTAGCTCTTTGAAACTTGACAAAATGAAGGAGTTATCAGTTTTGTCTCTATGTTTTGTTTTCTCTTCAAGTATCCCTAGGCACAGACTGTGCAAAAGCTCTTTCATTGAGAGGGGTTGCCAGGCTTCTAAGAAATAACGAGTTTCCGAAGTACCAGCAAATATTTTTTCACCCAATCTTGATGATACTTGGTTTTAATGACAAGTACACAAATCCCACTTGGCTCACCAAATTTTGCTCTTCTAGGTTGAAGCGTTCGTTTACAGTAGCAGTTTTTATTTTTAAGTTTCCCTCTGTTCTCTCCTATATAGATAGATGAATTTGGAACTCTAAATCCAACATGGTTTGTAGTAGCTCTTTGACACTTGAAAAAATAAAAAAGTTCTGAGTTTTGTTTCTATGGTTTGTTTCCTCTTCAAATAGCCCTAGGCACAGACTGGGGAAAAGCTAATTCATTGAGAGGTGTTGCCAAGCTTCTAAGAAATAACGAGTTTCCGAAATGCCAGCAAATATTTTTTCACCCAATCTTGATGATACTTGGTGGTAATGATCGGTATAAAAATCTCACTTGGCTCACGAAATTTTGTTCTTCTAGGTTGAAGCGTTCGTTTACAGTAGCAGTTTTTATTTTTAGGTTTCACTTTTTTCTCTCCTATATAGATAGATGAATTTGGAACTCTAAATACAACAAGGTTTGTAGTAGCTCTTTGAAACTTGACAAAATAAAGGAATTCTCACTTTTGTCCCTATGGTTTGTTTTCTCTTCAAATAGCCCTAGGCCCAGACTGGGGAAAAGTACATTCATTGAGAGGGTTTGCGAAGCTTCTAAGAAATAACGAGTTTCTGAAATACCAGGAAATATTTTTTCATGCAATCTTGATGATACGTGGTGGTAATGATCAGTACACAAATCCCACTTGGCTCACCAAATTGTGTTCTTCTAGGTTGAAGCGTTCGTTTACAGTAGCAGTTTTTATTTTTAGGTTTCACTCTGTTCTCTCCTATATAGATAGATGAATTTGGAACTCTAAATACAACATGATTTGTAGTAGCTCTTTGAAACTTGACCAATTAAAGAAGTTCTCAGTTATGTCTCTATGGTTTGTTTACTCTTCAAGTAACCCTACGCACAAAGTGTGCAAAAGCACTTTCATTGAAAGGGGTTGCCAACTTCTAAGAAATAACGAGTTTCCGAAACACCAGCAAACATTTTTTCACCCAGTCTTGATGATACTTGGTGGTAATGATCGGTACACAAATCCCACTTGACTCACCAAATTTTGTTTTTCTAGGTAGAAGCGTTAGTTTACAGTAGCAGATTATATTTTTAGGTATCCCTCTGTTCTCTCCTATATAGATAGATGAATTTGGAACTCTAAATCCAACATGGTTTGTATTAGCTCTTTGACACTTGGCAAAATAAAGGAGTTCTCAGGTTTTTCTCTATGATTTGTTTCCTTCTCAAGTATCCCTAAGCATAGACTGTGGAAAAGCACTTTCATTGAAAGGGGTTGCCAAGCTTCCAAGAAATTACGAGTTTCCGAAATACCAAAAAATATTTTTTCACCCAATCTTGATGATACTTGGTGGTAATGACAAGTACTCAAATCCCACTTGGCTCACCAAATTTTGTTCTTCTAGGTTGAAGCGTTCGTTTACAGTAGCAGTTTATATTTTTAGGTTTCCCTCTGTTCTCTCCTATATAGATAGATGAATGTGGAACTCTAAATCCAACATGGTTTGTAGTAGCTCTTTGAAACTAGACAAAATAAAGGAGTTCTCAGTTTTGTCTCTATGATTTGTTTCCTCTTCAAGGAGCCCAGGCAGAGACTGTGGAAAAGCACTTCCATTGAAAGGGGTTGCCAAGCTTCCAAGAAATTACGGGTTTCCGAAATACCATCAAATATTTTTTCACCCAATCTTGATGATACTTGGTGGTAATGAAAAGTACACAAATCCCACTTGGCTCACCAAATTTTGTTCTTCTAGGTTGAAGCGTTCGTTTACAGTAGCAGTTTTTATTTTTAGGTTTCACTCTGTTCTTTTTTATATAGATAGATGACTTTGGAACTCTAAATCCAACATGCATTGTAGTAGCTCTTTGAAACTTGACAAAATGAAGAAGTTCTCAGTTTTGTCTCTATGACTTGTTTCCTCTTCAAGTAGCCCTAGGCAGAGACTGTGGAAAAGCACTTTCATTGAGAGAGATTGTCAGGCTTCTAAGAAATAACGAGTTTTTGAAATACCAGCAAATATTTTTTCACCCAATCTTGATGATATTTGGTGGTAATGACAAGTACACAAATCCCACTTGGCTCACAAAATTTTGCTCTTCTAGGTTGAAGCGTTCGTTTACAAGAGCAGTTTTTATTTTTAGGTTTCCCTCTGTTCTCTCCTATATAGATAGATGAATTTGGAACTCTAAATCCAACATGGTTTGTAGTAGCTCTTTGAAATTAGACAAAATAAAGGAGTTCTCATTTTTGTCTCTATGATTTGTTTCCTCTTCAAGTAGCCCAGGCAGAGACTGTGGAAAAGCACTTCCATTGAAAGGGTTTGCCAAGCTTCCAAGAAATTACGGGTTTCCAAAATACCAGCAAATATTTTTTCACCATATCTTGATGATACTTGGTGGTAATGAAAAGTACACAAATCCCACTTGGCTCACCAAATTTTGTTATTCTAGGTTAGAGCGTTCGTTTACAGTAGCAGTTTTTATTTTTAGGTTTCACTCTGTTCTTTTTTATATAGATAGATGTATTTGGAACTCTAAATCCCACATGCATTGTAGTAGCTCTTTGAAACTTGACAAAATGAAGAAGTTCTCAGTTATGTCTCTATGTTTTGTTTCCTCTTCAAGTAGCCCTAGGCAGAGACTGTGGAAAAGCACTTTCATTGAGAGGGGTTGCCAGGCTTCTAAGAAATAACGAGTTTCCGAAATACCAGCAAATATTTTTTCACCCAATCTTGATGATATTTGGTGGTAATGACAATGACACAAATCCCACTTGGCTCACCAAATTTTGTTCTTCTAGCTTGAAGCGTTCTTTTAGAGTAGCAGTTTATATTTTTAGGTTTCCCTCTGTTCTCTCCTAAATAGATAGATGAATTTGGAACTCTAAATCCAACATGGTTTGTAGTAGCTCTTTGAAACTTGACAAAATAAAGGAGTACTCAGTTTTGTCTCTATGATTTGTTTCCTCTTCAAGTAGCCCTAAGCAGAGACTGTGGAAAAGCACTTTCATTGAAAGGGTTTGCCAAGCTCCCAAAAAATTACGTGTTTCCGAAATACCAGCAAATATTTTTTCACCCAATCTTGATGATATTTGGTGGTAATGACAAGTACACATATCCCACTTGGCTCACCAAATTTTGCTCTTCTAGGTTGAAGCGTTCGTTTACAAGAGTAGTTTTTATTTTTAGGTTTCCCTCTGTTCTCTCCTATATAGATAGATGAATTTGGAACTCTAAATCCAACATGGTTTGTAGTAGCTCTTTGAAACTTGACAAAATAAAAATGTTCTCAGTTTTGTCTCTATGGTTTGTTTCCTCTTCAAGTAGCCCAGGCAGAGACTGTGGAAAAGCACTTTCATTGAAAGGGTTTTCCAAGCTCCCAAAAAATTACGGGTTTCCGAAATACCAGCAAATATATTTTCACCCAATCCTGATGATATTTGGTGGTAATTACAAGTACACAAATCCCACTTGGCTCACCAAATTTTGCTCTTCTAGGTTGAAGCGTTCGTTACAAGAGTAGTTTTTATTTTTAGGTTTCCCTCTGTATCTCCTATATAGATAGATGAATTTGGAACTCTACATCCAACATGGATTGTAGTAGCTCTTTGAAACTAGACAAAATAAAGGAGTTCTCAGTTTTGTGTCTATGATTTGTTTCCTGTTCAAGTAGCCCAGGCAGAGACTGTGGAAAAGCACTTCCATTGAAAGGGGTTGCAAAGCTTCCAAGAAATTACGGGTTTTCGAAATTCCAGCAAATATTTTTTCACCCAATCTTGATGATACTTGGTGGTAATGAAAAGTACACAATTCCCACTTGGCTCACCAAATTTTGTTCTTCTAGGTTGGAGCGTTCGTTTACAGTAGCAGTTTTATTTTTAGGTTTCACTCTGTTCTTTTTTATATAGATAGATGTATTTGGAACTCTAAATCCAACATGCATTGTAGTAGCTCTTTGAAACTTGACAAAATGAAGAAGTTCTCAGTTATGTCTCTATGTTTTGTTTCCTCTTCAAGTAGCCCTAGGCAGAGACTGTGGAAAAGCACTTTCATTGAGAGGGGTTGCCAGGCTTCTAAGAAATAATGAGTTTCCGAAATACCAGCAAATATTTTTTCACCCAATCTTGATGATATTTGGTGGCAATGACAAAGACACAAATCCCACTTGGCTCACCAAATTTTGTTCTTCTAGCTTGAAGCGTTCTTTTAGAGTAGCAGTTTATATTTTTAGGTTTCCCTCTGTTCTCTCCTATATAGATAGATGAATTTGGAACTCTAAATCCAACATGGTTTGTAGTAGCTCTTTGAAACTTGACAAAATAAAGGAGTACTCAGTTTTGTCTCTATGATTTGTTTCCTCTTCAAGTAGCCCTAAGCAGAGACTGTGGAAAAGCACTTTCATTGAAAGGGTTTGCCAAGCTCCCAAAAAATTACGTGTTTCCGAAATACCAGAAAATATTTTTTCACCCAATCTTGATGATATTTGGTGGTAATGACAAGGACACAAATCCCACTTGGCTCACCAAATTTTGCTCTTCTAGGTTGAAGCGTTCGTTTACAAGAGCAGTTTTTATTTTTAGGTTTCTCTCTGTTCTCTCCTATATAGATAGATGAATTTGGACTCTAAATCCAACATGGTTTGTAGTAGCTCTTTGAAACTTGACAAAATAAAGGAGTTCTCAGTTTTGTCTCTATGGTTTGTTTCCTCTTTTAGTAGCCCTAGGCACTAACTGTGGAAAAGCCCTTTCATTGAGAGTTGTTGCCAAGCTTCTAAGAAATAACGAGTTTCCAAAATACCAGCAAATATTTTTTCACACAATCTTAATGATACTGGTGGTAATGATCAGTACACAAATCCCACTTGACTCACCAAATTTGGTTCTTCTAAGTTGAAGCGTTCATTTACAGTTGCAGTTTATATATTTAGGTGTCCCTCTGTTCTCTCCTATATAGATAGATGAATTTGGAACTCTAAATCCAACATGGTTTATAGTAGCTCTTTGAAACTTGGCAAAATAAAGCAGTTCTCAGTTTTGTCTCTATGATTTGTTTCCTTCTCAAGTATCCCTAAGCAGAGACTGTGGAAAAGCACTTTCATTGAAAGGGGTTGCCAAGCTCCCAAGAAATTACGAGTTTCCGAAATACCAGCAAATATTTTTTCACCCAATCATGATGATACTTGGTGGTAATGACAAGTACTCAAATCCCACTTGGCTCACCAAATTTTGTTCTTCTAGTTTGAAGCGTTCGTTTACACTAGCAGTTTATATTTTTAGGTTTCCCTCTGTTCTCTCCTATATAGATAGATGAATTTGGAACTCTAAATCCAACATGGTTTGTTGTAGCTCTTTGAAACTAGACAAAATAAAGGAGTTCTCAGTTTTGTCTCTATGATTTGTTTCCTCTTCAAGTAGCCCAGGCAGAGACTGTGGAAAAGCACTTCCATTGAAAGGGGTTGCCAAGCTTCCAAGAAATTACGGGTTTCCGAAATACCAGCAAATATTTTTTCACCCAATCTTGATGATATTTGGTGGTAATTACAAGTACACAAATCCCAGTTGGCTCACCAAATTTTGCTCTTCTAGGTTGAAGCGTTCGTTTACAAGAGCAGTTTTTATTTTTAGGTTTCCCTCTGTTCTCTCCTATATAGATAGATGAATTTGGAACTCTAAATGCAACACGGTTTGTACTAGCTCTTTGAAACTTGACAAAATAAAGGAGTTCTCAGTTTTGTTTCTATGGTTTGTTTCCTCTTTAAGTAGCCTTAGGCACAGACTGTGGAAAAGCCCTTTCATTGAGAGTTGTTGCCAAGCTTCTAAGAAATAAGGAGTTTCCAAAATACCAGCAAATATTTTTTCACCCAATCTTGATGATACTGGTGGTAATGATCAGTACACAAATCCCACTTGACTCACCAAATTTGGTTCTTCTAGGTTGAAGCGTTCGTTTACAGTTGCAGTTTATATTTTTAGGTGTCCCTCTGTTCTCTCCTATATAGATAGATGAATTTGGAACTCTAAATCCACGTTGGTTTGTAGTAGCTCTTTGACACTTGGCAAAATAAAGGAGTTCTCCGTTTTGTCTCTATGATTTGTTTCCTTCTCAAGTATCCCTAAGCAGAGACTGTGGAAAGGCACTTTCTTAGAAAGGGTTTGCCAAGCTCCCAAAAAATTACAGGTTTCCGAAATACAAGCAAATATTTTTTCACCCAATCTTGATGATACTTCGTGGTAATGACAAGTACTCAAATCCCACTTGGCTCACCAAATTTTGTTCTTCTAGGTTGAAGCGTTCGTTTACACTAGCAGTTTATATTTTTAGGTTTCCCTCTGTTCTCTCCAAATAGATAAATGAATTTGGAACTCTAAATCCAACATGGTTTGTAGTAGCTCTTTGAAACTAGACAAAATAAAGGAGTTCTCAATTTTGTCCTATGATTTGTTTCCCCTTCAAGTAGCCGAGGCAGAGACTGTGGAAAAGCACTTCCATTGAAAGGGGTTGCCAAGCTTCCAAGAAATTACAGTTTCCGAAATACCAGCAAATATTTTTTCACCCAATCTTGATGATACTTGGTGGTAATGAAAAGTACACAAATCCCACTTGGCTCACCAAATTTTGTTCTTCTAGGTTGGAGCGTTCGTTTACAGTAGCAGTTTTTATTTTAAGGTTTCACTCTGTTCTTTTTTATATAGATAGATGAATTTGGAACTCTAAATCCAACATGGTTTGTAGTAGCTCTTTGAAACTAGACAAAATAAAGGAGTTCTCAGTTTTGTCTCTATGTTTTGTTCCTCTTCAAGTAGCCCTAGGCAGAGACTGTGGAAAAGCACTTTCTTTGAGAGGGGTTGACAGGCTTCTAAGAAATAACGAGTTTCCGAAATACCAGCAAATATTTTTTTCAACCAATCTTGATGATATTTGGTGGTAATGACAAGGACACAAATCCCACTTGGCTCACCAAATTTTGTTCTTCTAGGTTGAAGCGTTCTTTTAGAGTAGCAGTTTATATTTTTATGTTTCCCTCTGTTCTCTCCTATATAGATAGATGAATTTGGAACTCTAAATCCACCATGGTTTGTAGTAGCTCTTTGAAACTTGACAAAATAAAAATGTTCTCCGTTTTGTCTCTACGATTTGTTTCCTCTCAAGTAGCCCTAAGCAGAGACTGTGGAATAGCACTTTCATTGAAAGGGTTTGCCAAGCTTCCAAAAAATTACGGGTTTCCGAAATACCAGCAAATATTTTTTCACCCAATCTTGATGATATTTGGTGGTAATTACAAGTACACAAATCCCACTTGGCTCACCAAATTTTGCTCTTCTAGGTTGAAGCGTTCGTTTACAAGAGCAGTTTTTATTTTTAGGTTTCCCTCTGTTCTCTCCTATATAGATAGATGAATTTGGAACTCTAAATACAACATGGTTTGTAGTAGCTCTTTGAAACTTGACAAAATAAAAATGTTCTATGTTTTGTCTCTATGGTTTCTTTCCTCTTCAAATAGCCCTAGGCACAGACTGGGGAAAAGTACATTCATTGAGAGGGGTTCCGAAGCTTCTATGAAATAACGAGTTTCCGAAATACCAGCAAATATTTTTTCACCCAATCTTGATGATACTTGGTGGTAATGACAAATACACAAATCCCACTTGAATCACCAAATTGTGTTCTTCTAGGTGGACGTGTTCGTTTACAGTAGCAGTTTTTATTTTTAGGTTTCACTCTGTTCTCTTTTATATAGATAGATGAATTTGGAACTCTAAATCCAACATGGTTTGTAGTAGCTCTTTGAAACTTGAAAAATGAAAGAGTTCTCAGATTTGTCTCTATATTTTGTTTCCTCTTCAAGTAGCCCTAGGCACAGACTGTGCAAAAGCACTTTCATTGAGAGGGGTTGCCAGGCTTCTAAGAATTATCGAGTTTCCGAAATACCAGCAAATATTTTTTCACGCAATCTTGATGATACTTGGTGGTAATGACAAGTACACAAATCCCACTTGGCTCACCAAATTTTGTTCTTCTACGTTGAAGCGTTCTTTTACAGTAGCAGTGTATATTTTTAGGTTTCCCTCTGTTCTCTCCTATATAGATAGAGGAATTTGGAACTTTAAATCCAACATGGTTTCTAGTAGCTCTTTGAAACTTGACAATATAAAAAGTTCTCAGTTTTGTCTCTATGGTTTGTTTCCTCTTCAAATAGCCCTAGGCACAGACTGGGGAAAAGTTAATTCATTGAGAGGGGTTGCCAAGCTTCTAAGAAATAATGAGTTTCCGAAATACCAGCAAATATTTTTTCACCCAATCTTGATGATACGTCTTTATAATGATCAGTACACAAATCCCAATTGGCTCAACAAATTGTGTTCTTTCAGGTTGAAGCGTTCGTTTACAGTAGCAGTTTTCATTCTTTGGTTTCACTCTGTTCTCTCCCATATAGATTGATGAATTTGGAACTCTAAATCCAACTTGGTTTGTAGTAGCTCTTTGAAACTCGACAGAATAAAGGAGTTCTCAGTTTTGTCTCTATGGTTTCTTTCCTCCTCAAGTAGCCCTAGGCACAAACTGTAGAAAAGCACATTCATTGAAAGGGGTTGCAAAGCTTCTAAGAAATAACGAGTTTCCGAAATACCATCAAATATTTTTTAAGCCAATCTTGATGATACTTGGTGGTAATTATCAGTACAAAAATCCCACTTGGCTCACCAAATTTTGCTCTTCTAGGTTGAAGCGTTCGTTTACAAGATCAGTTTTTATTTTTAGGTTTCCCTCTGTTCTCTCCTATATAGATAGATGAATTTGGAATCTAAATCCAACATGGTTTGTAGTAGCCTTTTGAAACTTGACAAAATAAAAATGTTCTCAGTTTTTTCTCTATGGTTTGTTTTCTTTTCAAGTTGCCCAGGCAGAGACTGTGGAAAAGCACTTCCATTGAAAGGGGTTGCCAAGTTTCCAAGAAATTACGGGTTTCCGAAATACCAGCAAATATTTTTTCACCCCATCTTGATGATACTTGGTGGTAATGAAAAGTACACAAATCCCACTTGGCTCACCAAATTATGTTCTTCTATGTTGAAGCGTTCGTTTACAGTAGCAGTTTTTATTTTTAGGTATCACTCTGTTTTTTTATATATAGATAGATGAATTTGGAACTCTAAATCCAACATGCATTGTAGTAGCTCTTTGAAACTTGACAAAATGAAGAATTTCTCAGTTTTGTCTCTATGTTTTTTTTTTCTTTTTCAAGAAGCCCTAGGCAGAGACTGTGGAAAAGCACTTTCATTGAGAGGGGTTGCCTGGCTTCTAAGAAATAACGAGTTTCCGAAATACCAGCAAATATTTTTTCACCCAATCTTGATGATATTTGTTGGTAATGACAAGGACACAAATCCCACTTGGCTCACCAAATTTTGTTCTTCTAGCTTGAAGCGTTCTTTTAGAGTAGCAGTTTATATTTTTAGGTTTCCCTCTGTTCTCTCCTATATAGATAGATGAATTTGGAACTCTAAATAAAACATGGTTTGTAGTAGCTCTTTAATACTTGACAATATAAATTAGTTCTCAGTTTTGTCTCTATGGTTTGTTTCCTCTTTAAGTAGCCCTAGGCACAGACTGTGGAAAAGCCCTTTCATTGAGAGTTGTTGCCAAGCTTCTAAGAAACAACGAGTTTCTTAATACCAGCAAATATTTTTTCACCCAATCTTGATGATACTGGTGGTAATGATCAGTACACAAATCCCACTTGACTCACCAAATTTGGTTCTTCTAAGTTGAAGCGTTCGTTTACAGTTGCAGTTTATATTTTTAGGTGTCCCTCCGTTCTCTCCTATATAGATAGATGAATTTGGAACTCTAAATCCAACATGGTTTGTACTAGCTCTTTGACACTTGGCAAAATAAAGGAGTTCTCCGTTTTGTCTCTAGGATTTGTTTCCTTCTCAAGTATCCCTAAGCAGAGACTGTGGAAAAGTACTTTCATTGAAAGGGTTTGCCAAGCTCCCAAAAAATTACGGGTTTCCGAAATACAAGCAAATATTTTTTCACCCAATCTTGATGATATTTGGTGGTAATTACAAGTACACAAGTCCCACTTGGCTCACCAAATTTTGCTCTTCTAGGTTGAAGCGTTCGTTTACAAGAGCAGTTTTTATTTTTAGGTTTCCCTCTGTTCTCTCCTATATAGATAGATGAATTTGGAACTCTAAATCCAACATGGTTTGTAGTAACTCTTTGAAACTTGACGAAACAAAGGTGTTCTCAGTTTTGTCTCTATGGTTTGTTTCCTCTTTAAGTAACCTTAGGCACAGACTGGGAAAAGCCCTTTAATTGAGAGTTGTTTCCAAACTTCTAAGAAATAACGAGTTTCCAAAATACCAGCAAATATTTTTCACCCAATCTTGATTATACAGGTGGAAATGATCAGTACACAAATCCACTTGACTCACCAAATTTGGTTCTTCTAGGTTGAAGCGTTCGTTTACAGTTGCAGTTTATATTTTTAGGTGTCCCTCTGTTCTCTCCTATATAGATAGATGAATTTTGAACTCTAAATCCACCATGGTTTGTAGTATCTCTTTGACAGTTGGCAAAATAAAGGAGTTCTCAGTTTTGTCTCTATGATTTGTTTCCTTCTCAAGTATCCTAAGCAGAGACTGTGGAAAAGCACTTTCATTGAAAGGGGTTGCCAAGCTTCCAAGAAATTACGAGTTTCCGAAATACCAGCAAATATTTTTCACCCAATCTTGATGATACTTGGTGGTAATGACAAGTACTCAAATCCCACTTGGCTCACCAAATTTTGTTCTTCTAGGTTGAAGCGTTCGTTTACACTAGCAGTTTATATTTTTAGTTTCACTCTGTTCTCTCCTACATAGATAGATGAATTTGGAACGCTAATCCAACATGGTTTGTAGTAGCTCTTTGAAACTTGACAAAATAAAGGAGTTCTCAGTTTTTCTCTATGGTTTCTTTCCTCTTCAAGTAGCCCTAGGCACAAACTGTAGAAAAGCACTTTCATTAAAGAGGCTGCCAAGCTTCTAAGAAATAACGAGTTTCCGAAATACAGTAAATATTTTTTAAGACAATCATGATGATACTTGGTGGTAAATGATCAGTACAAAAATCCCACTTGGCTCACCAAAATTTGTTCTTCTAGGTTGAAGCGTTCGTTTACAGAGCAGTTTTTATTTTTAGGTTTCCCTCTGTTCTCTCCTATATAGATAGATGAATTTGGAACTCTAAATCCAACATGGTTGTAGTAGCTCTTTGAAACTTGACAAAATAAAAAGTTCTCAGTTTTGTCTCTATCGTTTGTTTCCTCCTTCAAATAGCCCTAGGCACAGACTGTGGAAAGCACATTTAATGAGAGGCGTTGCCAAGCTGTTAAGAATTAACGAGTTTCCGAAATACCAGCAAATATTTTTTCACCCAATCTTGATGATACTTGGTGGTAATGATGGGTACACAATTCCCACTTGACTCACCAAATTTTGTTCTTCTAGTTTGAAGCTTTCGTTTACAAGAGCAGTTATATTTTGTATTCCTCTGTTCTCTCCTATATAGATAGATGAATTTGGAGCTCTAATCCAACATGGTTTTTAGTAGCTCTTTGAAACTTGAAAAAATAAAGGAGTTCTCAGTTTTGTCTCTATGATTTGTTTTCTCTTCAAGTAGCCATAAACAGAGACTGTGGAAAAGCACTTTCAATAAAAGGGGTTGCCAAGCTTCCAAGAAATTACGAGTTTCCGAAATACCAGCAAATACTTTTTCACCCAATCTTGATGATACGTGGTGGGAATGATCGGTACACAAATCCCACTTGACTCACCAAATTTTGTTCTTCTAGGTTGAAGCGTTCATTTACCGTAGCAGTTTTTATTTTAAGGTTTCACTTTGTTCTCTCCTATATAGATAGATGAATTTGAAACTCTAAATCCAACATGGTTTGTAGTAGCTCTTTGAAACTTGACAAAATAAAGGAGTTCTCAGTTTTGTCTCTATGGTTTGTTTCCTCTTCAAGTAACCCTAGGCACAGACTGTGGAAAAGCACTTTCATTGAAAGGGCTTGCCAACCTTCCAAGAAATTACAAGTTTCCGAAATACCAGCAAATATTTTTTCACCCAAACTTGATGATACGTGTTGGTAATGACAAGTACACAAATCCAACTTGGCTCACCAAATTGTGTTCTTCTAGTTTGAAGCGTTCGTTTACAGTAGCAGTTTATATTTTTAGGTTTCTCTCTGTTCTCTCCTATATATTTAGCTGAATTTGGAACTCTAAATCCAACATGGTTTGTAGTAGCTCTTTGAAACTTGACAAAATAAAGGAGATCTCAGTTTTGTCTCTATGGTTTGTTTCCTCTTCAAGTAGCCCTAGGTACAGACTGTGGAAAAGCATTTTCATTGAAAGGGGTTGAAAGCTTCTATGAAATAACGAGTTTTCTTAATACCAGCAAATATTTTTTCACCCAATCTTGATGATACTTGCTGCTAATAATGAGTAAACCAATCCCACTTGGCTCACCAACTTTTGTTCTTCTAGGTTGAAGCGTTCGTCTACAGTAGAAGTTTTTATATTTAGGTTTCACTCTGTTCTCTTCTGTATAGATACATGAATTTGGAACTCTAAATCCAACATGGTTGGTAGTAGCTCTTTGAAACTTGACAAAATAAAGGAGTTCTCAGTATTGTCCCTATGGTTTGTTTCCTCTTCAAGTAGCCCTTGGCACAGACTGTGGAAAAGCACTTTCATTTTGAGAGGTGGCCAAGCTTCTAAGAAATAACGAGTTTCCGAAACACGAGCAAATATTTTTTCACCCAATCGTGATGATACATGGTGGTAATGACAAGTACACAAATCCAACTTGGCTCACAAAATTTTGTTCTTCTAGGTTGAAGCGTTCATTTACAGTAGCAGTTTATATATTTAGGTTTCCCTCTGCTCTCTCCTATATAGATAGCTGATTTTGGAACTCTAAATCCAACATGCTTTGTAGTAGCTCTTTGAAACTTGACAAAAAAAAGTGGTTCTCAGTTTTGTCTCTATGATTTGTTTCCTCTTCAAGTAGCCCTAAGGAGATACTGTGGAAAAGCACTTTCATTGAAAGGAGTTGCCAAGCTTCCAAGAAATTATGAGTTTACGAAATACCAGCAAATACTTTTTCACTCAATCTTGACGATACGTGGTGGTAATGACAAGTACACAAATCCCACTTGGCTCACCACATTTTGTTCTTCTAGGTTCAAGCGTTCGTTTACAGTAGAAGTTTTTATTTTTAGGTTTCACTTTGTTCTCTCCTATATAGATAGATGAATTTGGAACTCTAAATCCAACATGGTTTGTAGTAGCTCTTTGAAACTTGACAAAATAAAGGAGTTCTCAGTTTTGTGTCTATGATATGTTTCCTCTTCAATCGCCCTAAGCAGAGACTGTGGAAAAGCAGTTTCATTGAAAGGGGTTGCCAAGCTTCGGGGAAATAACGAGTTTCCGAAATACCAGCAAATATTTTTCACCCAATCTTGATGATACTTGGTGGTAATGATCGGTAGAGAAATCCCACGTGACTCACCAAATTTTGTTGTTCTAGTTTGAAGCGTTCGTTTACAGTAGCAGTTTATATTTTTAGGTTTCCCTCAGTTCTCTCCCATATATATACCTGAATTTGTAACTCTAAATCCAACATGGTTTGTACTAGATCTTTGAAACTTTACCAAAAAAAGTAGTTCTCAGTTTTGTCTCTATGATTTGCTTCTTCTTCAAGTAGCCCTAAGCAGAGACTGTGGAAAAGCACTTTCATTGAAAGGAGTTGCCAAGCTTTCAAGAAATTATGAGTTTCAGAAATACCAGCAAATATTTTTTCACCCAACATTGATAATACGTGGTGGTAATGACAAGTACACAAATCCCACTTGGATCACCAAATTTTGTTCTTCTAGGTTGAAGCGTTCGTTTTCAGTAGCAGTTTTTATTTTTGGGTTTCACTTTGTTCTCTCCTATATAGATAGATGAATTTGGAACACCAAATCCAACATACTTTGTAGTAGCACTTTGAAACTTGACAAAATAACGGCGTTCTCATTTTTTTCTCTATGGTTTGTTTCCTCTTCAAGTAGCCCTAGGCACAGATTGCGGAAAAGCACTTTCATTGAGAGGGGTTCCCAAGCTTCTAAAAAATAACGAGTTTCCGAAATACCAGCAAATATTTTTTCACCCAATCTTGAGGATACTTGGTGGTAATGATCGGTACAGAAATCTCACTTGATTCACAAAATTTTTTTGTTCTAGTTTGAAGCGTTCGTTTACAGTAGCAGTTTATATTTTAAGGTTTCCCTCTGTTCTCTCCTATGTAGATAGATGAATTTGGAACTCTAAATCCAACATGGCTTGTAGTAGATCTTTGAAACTTGACAAAATAAAGGAGTTCTCAGTTTTGTCTCTCTGGTTTGTTTCCTCTTCAAGTAGCCGTAGGCACAGAATGTGGAAAAGCACTTTCATTGAAAGGGGTTGCCAAGCTTCCAAGAAATTACGAGTTTCCAAAATACCAGCAAATATTTTTTCACCCAATCTTGATGATACGTGGTGGTAGTGACAAGTACACAAATCCCACTTGGCTCACCAAATTTTGTTCTTCTAGGTTGAAGCGTTCGTTTACAGTAGCAGTTTTTATTTTTAGATTTCACTCTGTTCTCTCTTATATAGATAGATGAATTTGGAACTCTAAATCCAACATGGTTTGTAGTAGCTCTTTGAAACTCGACAAAGTAAATGAGTTCTCAGTTTTTTCTCTATGCTTTGTTACCTCTTCAAGTAGCCCTAGGCACAGACTGTGGAAAAACACTTTCATTGAGATGGGTTGCCAAGCTTCCAAGAAATAATGAGTTTCCGAAATACCAGGAAATATTTTTTCACCCAATCTTGATGATGCTTGGTGGTAATGATCAGTACAGAAATCCCACTTGGCTCACCAAATTTTATTCTCCTAGGTTGAAGCGTTCGTCTACAGTAGCACTTTTTATATTTAGGTTTCATTCTGTTCTCTTCTATACAGATAGATGAATTTGGAACTCTAAATCCAACATGGTTTGTAGTATCTCTTGGAAACTTGAAAAAATAAAGGAGTTCTCAGTTTTGTCTCTATGGTATGTTTCCTCTTCAAGTAGCCCTAGGCAC
The DNA here is from genome assembly GCF_048772815.1 of Callospermophilus lateralis. Lineage (NCBI taxonomy): Eukaryota > Metazoa > Chordata > Mammalia > Rodentia > Sciuridae > Callospermophilus > Callospermophilus lateralis. The sequence goes on from NW_027513679.1 coordinate 23,684, forward strand.
AGACTTTGGAAAAGCACTTTCATTGAGAGGGGTTGCCAAACTTCTAAGAATTAACGAGTTTCCGTAATACCAGCAAATATTTTTTCACCCAATCTTGATGATACTTTGTGGTAATGATCACTACACAAATCCCACTTGGCTGACCAAATTTTGTTCTTCTAGGTTGAAGCATTCGTGTACAGTAGCAGTTTTTATATTTAGGTTTCACTCTGTTCTCTCCTATATAGATAGATGAATTTGGAACTCTAAATCCTACATGGTTTGTAGTAGCTCTTTGAAACTTGACAAAATAAAGGAGTTCTCAGTTTTGTCTCTATGGTTTGTTTCCTCTTCAAGTTGCAATAGGCAAAGACTGTGGAAAAGCACTTCATTGAGATAGGTTGCCAACTTCTAAGAAGTAACGAGTTCCAAAATACCAGCAAATATTTTTTCATCCAATCTTGATGATACTTGTTGGTAATGATCAGTACACCAATCCCACTTGGCTCAATTTTGTTCCTTCTAGGTTGAAGCGTTTGTCTACAGTAGCAGTTTTCATATTTAGGTTTCACTCTGTTCTCTCCTATCTAGATAGATGGATTTCTAACTCTAATCCAACATGGTTTGTAAGTAGCTCTTTGAAACTTGAAAAAAAGTAGTTCTTTATTTTGTCTCGATGCTTTGTTACCTCTTCAAGTAGCCCTAGGCACAGACTGTGGAAAAGCACTTTCATTGAGAGGAGTTGCCATGCTTCTAAGAAATAACGACTTTCGAAATACCAGCAATATTTTTTCACCCCAATCTTGACTATACTTGGTGGTATTTATCTGTACACAAATCCCACTTGGCTCACCAAATTTTGTTCTTCTAGCTTGCAGCGTTCGTTTACAGTAGCAGTTTATATTTTTAGGTTTCCCTCTGTTCTCACTATATAGATAGATGAATTTGGAACTCTAATCCAAGTTGGTTTGTAGTAGCTCTTTGAAACTTTTACAAAATAAGTAGTTCTCATTTTTGTCTCTATGATTTGTTTCCTCTTCAAAGTAGCCCTAAGCAGAGACTGTGGAAAAGCAATTTCATTGAGAGGCGTTGCCAAGCTTCTAAGAAATAACGAGTTTCCGAAATACCAGCAAATATTTTTTCACCCAATCTTGATGATACTTGGTGGTAACGATCAGTACACAAATCGCACTTGGCTCACCAAATTGTGTTCTTCTAGGTTGAAGCGTCCTCTACAGTAGCAGTATTTGTATGTAGGTTTCACTCTGTTCTCTCTTATATAGATAGATGAATTTTGAACTCTAAATCCAACATGGTTTGTAGTAGCTCTTTGAAAATTGACAAAATAAAGGAGTTCTCAGTTTTGTCTCTATGTTTGTTTCCTCTCAAGTAGCCCTAAGCAGAGACTGGTGGAAAAGCACTTTCATTGAAAGTGCTTGCCAAGCTTCTACGAAATTACGAGTTTCCGAAATACCAGCAAATACTTTTTCACCAAATCTTGATGATACGTGGTGGTAATGACAGGTACACAAATCCCACCTGGCTCCCGAAATTTTGCTCACCTAGGTTGAATCGTTCGTTTACAGTAGCATTTTTATTTTTAGGTTTCAATCTCTCTCTCCTATACAGATAGATGAATTAGGAACTCTAAATCCAACATGGTTTGTAGTAGCTCTTTGAACTTGACAAAAAAAGTACTTTTCATTTTGTCTCTATGTTTTTGTTTCCTCTTTAAGCAGCCCTAAGCAGAGACTGTGGAAAAAAAACTTTCATTGTAAGGGGTTTCCAAGGTCCAAGACATTACGAGTTTCCGAAATACCAGCAAATATTTTTTCAACCAATCTTGATGATACGTGGTGGTAATCATGAGTACACAAATCCCACTTGGCTCACGAAAATTGTGTTCTTCTAGGTTGTAGCTTTTGTCTAATAGTTGCAGTGTTTAATTTTAGTTTCACTCTGTTCTCTCTATATAGATAGATGAATTTGGAACTCTAAATCCAACGTGGTTTGTAGTAGCTCATTGAAACTTGACAAAATAAAGTATTTCTCAGTTTTATCTCTATGGTTTGTTTCCTCTTCAAGTAGCCCTAGGCACAGACTGTGGAAAAGCCCTTTAATTGAAAGGGGTTGCCCAGCATCCAAGAAATAACGAGTTTCCGATATACCAGCAAATATTTTTTCACCCAATCATGATAATACTTGGTGGTAATGATCCGTACACAAATCACACTTGGCCCACCAAATTTTGTTCTTCTAGGTTGAAGCGTTCGTTTACAGTAGCAGTTTATATTTTAAGGTTTCACTCTGTTCTCTCCTATATAGATAGATGAATTTGGAACTCTAAATCCTACATGGTTTGTAGTAGCTCTTTGAAACTTGACAAAATAAAGGAGTCCTCAGTTTTGTCTCTATGGTTTGTTTCCTCTTCACGTAGCCCTAGGCACAGACTGTGGAAAAGCACTTTCATTGAGAGGGGTTGCCAAGCTTCTAAGAAATAACGAGTTTCCGAAATACCAGTAAATATTTTTTCATCCAATCTTGATGATACTTGGTGGTAATGATCAGTACACAACTCCCACCTGGTTCACCCAATTTTGTTCTTCTAGGTTGAGGCATTCGTCTACAGTAGCAGTTTTTATATTTAGGTTTCACTCTGTTCTCTCCTATATGGATAGATGAATTTGGAACTCTAAATCCAACATGGTTTGCAGTAGCTCTTTGAAACTTGACAAAATAAAGGAGTTCTCAGTTTTGTCTCTATGGTTTGTTCCTCTTCAAGTAGCCCTAGGCACAGACTGTGGAAAAGCACTTTCATTGAGAGGAGTTGCCATGCTTCTAAGAAATAACGAGTTTCCAAAATAACAGCAAATATTTTTTCACCCAATCTTGACGATACTTGGTGGTAATTATCTGTACACAAATCCCACTTGGCTCACCAAATTTTGCTCTTCTAGTTTGCAGCGTTCGTTTACAGTAGCAGTTTATATTTTTAGGTTTTGCTCTGTTCTCTCCTATATAGATAGATGAATTTGGAACTCTAAATCCAACATGGTTTGTAGTAGCTCTTGGAAACTTGACAAGAAAAAGTAGTTCTCAGTTTTGCCTCTATGATTTGTTTCCTCTTCAAGTAGCCCTAAGCAGAGACTGTGGAAAACCACTTTCATTGAAATGGGTTGCCAAGCTTCCAAGAAATTATGAGATTCCGAAATACCAGCAAATATTTTTTCAACCAATCTTGATGATACGTCGTGGTAATGACAAGTACACAAATCCCACTCGGCTCACCAAATTTTGTTCTTCTAGGTTGAAGCGTTCATTTACAGTAGCAGTTTTTATTTTTAGGTTTCACTCTCTTCTCTCCTATATATATAGATGAATTTGGAACTCTAAATCCAACATGGTTTGTAGTACCTTTTTGAAACTTGACAAAATAAAATAGTTCTCAGTTTTGTCTCTATGATTTGATTTTTCTTCAAGTAGCCCTAAGCAGATACTGTGGAAAAGCACTTTCGTTGAAAGGGGTTGCCAAGCTTCCAAGAAATTACGAGTTTCCGAAATACCAGCAAATATTTTTTCACCCAATCTTGACGATACTTGGAGGTAGTGATCAGTACACAAATCCCACTTGGCTCACCAAATTTTGTTCTTCTAGGTTGAAGCGTTCGTCTACAGTAGTAGTTTTTATATTTAGGTTTCACTCTGTTCTCTCCTCTATAGATAGATGAATTTGGAACTCTAAATCCAACATGGTTTGTAGTAGCTCTTTGAAACTTGACAAAATAAAGGAGTTCTCAGTTTTGTCTCTATGGTTTGTTTCCTCTTCAAGTAGCCCTAGGCACAGACTGTGGAAAAGCACTTTCATTGAGAGGGGTTGTCAAGCTTCTAAGAAATAACGAGTTTCTGAAATACCAGCAAATATTTTTTCACCCAATCTTGATGATGCTTGGTGGCAATGATCGGTACACATATCCCACTGGCTCACCAAATTTTGTTCTTCTAGTTTGATGTGTTCGTTTACAGTAGCAGTTTATATTTTTAGGTTTCACTCTGTTCTCTGCTATATAGATAGATGAATTTGGAACTCTTAATACAACATGGATTGTAGTAGCTCTTTGAAACTTGACAAAAATAGGAGTTCTCAGTTATGTATCTATGGTTTGTTTCCTCTTCAAGTAGCCCTAGGTACAGACTGTGGAAAAGCACTTTCATTGAGAGGGATTGCCAAGCTTCTGAGAAATAAGGAGTTTCCGAAATACCAGCAAATACTTTTTCAACCAATCTTGATGGTACTAGGTGGTAATTATCAGTACACAAATCCCACTAGGCTCACCAAATTTTGTTCTTCTAGGTTGAAGAGTTCGTCTACAGTAGCAGTTTTTATATTTAGGTTTCCCAATGTTCTCTCCTATACAGATAGATGAACTTGGAACTCTAAATCCAACATTGTTTGTAGTAGCTCTTTGAAACTTGACCAAAAAAAGTAGTTCTAAGTTTTGTCTCTACCATTTGTTTCCTCTTCAAGTAGCCCTAAGCAGAGACTGTGGAAAACCACTTTCATTGAAAGGGGTTGCCAAGCTTCCAAGAAATTAAGAGTTTCCGAAATACCAGCAAATATTTTTTTCACCTAGTCTTGATGATACCTGGTGGTAATGACAAGTACACAATTCCTACTTGGCTCACCAAATTTTGTTCTTCTAGGTTGAAACGTTCGTTTGCAGTAGCAGTTTTTATTTTTAGGTTTCACTCTGTTCTCTAATATATAGATAGATGAATTTGGAACTCTATATCCAACATGGTTTGTAGTAGCTCTTTGAAACTTGACAAAATAAAGGAGTTCTCAGTTTTGTCTCTCTGGTTTGTTTCCTCTTCAAGTAGCCCTAGGCACAGACTGTGGAAAAGCACTTTCATTTAAAGGGTTTCAGAAGCTTCCAATAAATTAAGAGTTTCTGAAACACCAGCAAATATTTTTTTCACCCAATCTTGATGATACGTGGTGGTAATGACAAGTACACAATTCCTACTTGGCTCACCAAATTTTGTTCTTCTAGGTTGAAACGTTCATTTGCAGTAGCAGTTTTTATTTTTAGGTTTCACTCTGTTCTCTAATATATAGATAGATGAATTTGGAACTCTATATCCAACATGGTTTGTAGTAGCTGTTTTTAACTTGACAAAATAAAGGAGTTCTCAGTTTTGTCTCTATGGTTTGTTTCCTCTTCAAGTAGCCCTAGGCACAGACTGTGGAAAAGCACTTTCATTGAGACGGGTTGCAAAGCTTCTAAGAAATAACAAGTTTCCGGAACACCAGCAAATATTTTTTCACCCAAAATTGATGATACTCGGTGGTAATGATCAGTACACAAATCCCACTTGGCTCACCAAGTTTTGTTCTTCTAGCTTGAAAGCGTTCGTCAACAGTTGCAGTTTTTATATTTAGGTTTCCCTCTGATCTCTCCTATATAGATAGATGAATTTGGAACTCTAAATCCAACATGGTTTGTAGTAGCTCTTTGAAACTTGACAAAAAAAGTACTTTTCTTTTTGTCTCTATGGTTTGTTTTCTCTTTAAGCAGCCCTAAGCGGAGACTGTGGAAAAAAAACTTTCATTGTAAGGGGTTTCCAAGGTCCCAAGACATTACGAGTTTCCGAAATACCAGCAAATATTTTTTCACCCAATCTGGATGATTTGTGGTGGTAATGAAAAGTACACAAATCCCACTTGGCTCACCAAATTTTGTTCTTCTAGGTTGAATCTTTCGTTTACAGAAGCAGTTTTTATTTTTAGGTTTCACTCTGTTCTCTCCTATATAGATAGATGAATTTGGAACTCTAAATCCAACATGGTTTGTAGTAGCTTTTTGAAACTAGACAAAATCAAGTAGTTCTAGGTTTTCTCTTTATGGTTTGTTTCCTCTTCAAGTAGCCCTAGGCACAGATTGTGGAAAAGCATTTTATTTGAGATGGGTTGAAAAGCTTTCAAGAAATAAAGAGTTTACAAAATACCAGCAAATATTTTTTCACCCAATCTTGATGATACTTGGTGGTAATGATGAGTACACAAATCCCACTTGGCTCACCAAATTGTGTACTTCTAGGTTGTACCATTTGTCTATAGTAGCAGTGTTTAATTTTAGGTTTCACTCTGTTGTCTACTATATAGATAGATTAATTTGGAACTCTAAATCCAACAGGGTTTGTAGTAGCTCTTTGAAACTTGAAGAAATAATGGAGTTCTAAGATTTGTCACTATGATTTGTTTCCTCTTCAAGTAGCCCTAAGAAGAGCCTGTGGAAAAGCACTTTCATTGAAAGGAGTTGCGGAGCTTCCAAGAAATTACGAGTTTCCGAAATACCAGCAAATATTTTTTCACCCAATCTTGATGATAATTGGTGGTAATGACAAGTACACAAATCCCACTGGGCTCACCAAAGTATGTTCTTCTAGGTTGAAGCGTTCGTTTACAGTAGTAGTTCATATTTTTAGGTTTCCCTCTGTTCTCTCCTATGTAGATAGATGAATTTGGAACTCTAAATCCAACATGGTTTGTAATAGCTCTTTGAAACTTGACAAAATAAAGGAGTTCTCAGTTTTGTCTCTCTGGTTTGTTTCCTCTTCAAGTAGCCCTAGGCACAGACTTTGGAAAAGCACTTTCATTGAAAGGGGTTGCCAAGCTTCCAAGAAATAACGAGTTTCCGAAATACCAGCAAATATTTTTTCACCCAAACTTGATGATACTTGGTGGTAATGATCGGTACACAGATCCCACTTGACTCACCAAATTTTGTTCTTCTAGGTTGAAGAATTCGCTTACAGTAGCAGTTTATATTTTTAGGTTTCCCTCTGTGCTCTCCTATATAGATAGCTGAATTTGGAACTCTAAATCCAACATTTTTTGTAGTAGCTCTTTGAAACTTGACAAAAAAAGTAGTTCTCAGTTTTGTCTCTATGAATTGTTTCTTCTTCAAGTTGCCCTAAGGAGAAACTGTGGAAAAGCACTTTCATTGAAAGGAGTTGCCAAACTTCCAAGAAATTACGAGTTTACGAAATACCAGCATATACTTTTTCACCCACCTTGAGGATATGTGGTGGTAATGAAAGTACACAAATCCCACTTGGCCTACCAAATTTTGTTCTTCCTGTGAAGTGTTCGTTTACAGTAGCAGTTTATATTTTTAGATTTCACTTTGTTCTCTCCTATATAGATAGATGAATTTGGAACTCTAAATCCAACAGGGTTTGTAGTAGCTCTTTGAAACTTGACAAAATAAAGGAGTTCTCAGTTTTGTCTCCATGGTTTGTTTCCTCTTCAAGTAGCCCTAGGTACAGAGTGTTGAAGAGCACTTGCATTGAGAGGGTTTGCCAAACTTTTAAGAAATAACGAGTTTCCGAAATACCAGCAAATATTTTTTCACCCAATCTTGATGATACTTGATGGTAATGATCTGTACACAAATCCCACTTGGCTCACCGAATTTTGTTCTTCTATGTTGAAGCGTTCGTCTACAGTAACAGTTTTTATATTTAGGTTTTACTCTGTTCTCTCTTATATTGATAGATGAATTTGGAACTCTAAATGCAACATGGTTTGTAGTAGCTCTTTGAAACTTGACAAAAAAAGTAGTTCTCAGTTTTGTCTCTATGAATTGTTTCTTCTTCAAGTTGCCCTAAGGAGAAACTGTGGAAAAGCACTTTCATTGAAAGGAGTTGCCAAGCTTCCAAGAAATTACGAGTTTCCGAAATACCAGCAAATATTTTTTCACCCAATCTTGATGATACTTGGTGGTAATGACAAGTACACAATCCCACTGGGCTCACCAAAGTTTGTTCTTCTAGGTTGAAGCGTTCGTTTACAGTAGCAGTTCATATTTTTAGGTTTCCCTCTGTTCTCTCCTATGTAGATAGATGTATTTGGAACTCTATATCCAACATGGTTTGTAGTAGCTGTTTTAACTTGACAAAATAAAGGAGTTCTCAGTTTTGTCTCTCTGGAATGTTTCCTCTTCAAGTAGCACTAGGCACACACTGTGGAAAAGCACTTTCATTTAAAGGGGTTCCCAAGCTTCCAAGAAATTAAGAGTTTTCGAAACACCAGCAAATATTTTTTTCATACGTGGTGGTAATGACAAGTACACAATTCCTACTTGGCTCACCAAATTTTGTTCTTCTAGGTTGAAACGTTCGTTTGCAGTAGCAGTTTTTATTTTTAGGTTTCACTCTGTTCTCTAATATATAGATAGATGAATTTGGAACTCTATATCCAACATGGTTTGTAGTAGCTGTTTTTAACTTGACAAAATAAAGGAGTTCTCAGTTTTGTCCCTATGGTTTGTTTCCTCTTCAAGTAGCCCTAGGCACAGACTGTGGAAAAGCACTTTCATTGAGACGGGTTGCAAAGCTTCTAAGAAATAACAAGTTTCAGGAAGACCAGCAAATATTTTTTCACCCAAAATTGATGATACTCGGTGGTAATGATCAGTAGACAAATCCCACTTGGCTCACCAAGTTTTATTCTTCTAGCTTTAAAGCGTTCGTCAACAGTAGCAGTTTTTATATTTAGGTTTCCCTCTGATCTCTCCTATATAGATAGATGAATTTGGAACTCTAAATCCAACATGGTTTGTAGTAGCTCTTTGAAACTTGACAGAAAAAGTACTTTTCTTTTTGTCTCTATGGTTTGTTTCCTCTTTAAAAAGCCCTAAGCAGAGACTGTGGAAAAAAAACTTTCATTGTAAGGGGTTTCCAAGGTCCCAAGACATTACGAGTTTCCGAAATACCAGCAAATATTTTTTCACCCAATCTGGATGATTTCTGGTGGTAATGAAAAGTACACAAATCCCACTTGGCTCACCAAATTTTGTTCTTCTAGGTTGAATCGTTCGTTTACAGTAGCAGTTTTTATTTTTAGGTTTCACTCTGTTCTCTCCTATATAGATAGATGAATTTGGAACTCTAAATCCAACATGGTTTGTAGTAGCTTTTTGAAACTAGACAAAATCAAGTAGTTCTAGGTTTTCTCTTTATGGTTTGTTTCCTCTTCAAGTAGCCCTAGGCACAGACTGTGGAAAAGCATTTTATTTGAGATGGGTTGAAAAGCTTTCAAGAAATAAAGAGTTTACAAAATACCAGCAAATATTTTTTCACCCAATCTTGATGATACTTGGTGGTAATGATGAGTACACAAATCCCACTTGGCTCACCAAATTGTGTACTTCTAGGTTGTACCATTTGTCTATAGTAGCAGTGTTTAATTTTAGGTTTCACTCTGTTGTCTCCTATATAGATAGATTAATTTGGAACTCTAAATCCAACAGGGTTTGTAGTTGCTCTTTGAAAACTTGAAGAAAATAACGGAGTTCTAAGATTTGTCTCTATGATTTGTTTCCTCTTCAAGTAGCCCAAAGAAGAGCCTGTGGAAAAGCACTTTCATTGAAAGGAGTTGCGGAGCTTCCATGAAATAACGAGTTTCCGAAATACCAGCAAATATTTTTTCAACCCCAATCTTGATGATACTTGATGGTAATGATCTGTACACAAATCCCACTTGGCTCACCGAATTTTGTTCTTCTATGTTGAAGCGTTCGTCTACAGTAGCAGTTTTTATATTTAGGTTTTTACTCTGTTCTCTCTTATATTGATAGATGAATTTTGGAACTCTAAATGCAACATGGTTTGTAGTAGCTCTTTGAAACTTGACAAAATAAATGAGTTCTCAGTTTTGTCCATCTGGTTTGTTTCCTGTTCAAGTAGCCGTAGGCACAGACTGTGGGAAAAGCCTTTCATTGAGAGGGGTTGCCAAGATTCTAAGAAATTACGAGTTTCCGAAATACCAGCAAATGTTTTTTCACCCAATCTTGATGATACATGGTGGTAATGGTCAGTACACCAATTCCACTTGGCTCACCAAATTTTGTTTTCTAGGTTGAAGCCTTCGTCTACAGTAGCAGTTTTTATATTTAGGTTTCACTCTGTTCTCTTCTATATAGATAGATTAATTTGGAACTCTAAATCCAACATGGTTTCTAGTAGCTCTTTGACACTTGACAAAATAAAGTAGTTCTCAGTATTGTCTCTATGGTTGTGTCCTTTTCAAGGAGCCCTAGGCACAGACTGTGAAAAGCACTTTCATTGAAACGGGTTGCCAAGCTTCCAAGAAATAACGAGTTTCGAAATACCAGCAAATATTTTTTCACCCAATCTGGATGATACTTGTTGGTAATGTTAGGTACACAAATTCCCACTTGACTCACCAAATTTTGTTCTTCTAGGTTGAAGCGTTCGTTACTGTAGCAGTTTATATTTTTAGGTTTCCCTCTGTTCTCTCCTATATAGATAGATGAATTTGGAATTCTAAATCCAACATGGTTTGTAGTAGCTCTTTGAAACTTGACAAAATAAAGAGTTCTCAGTTTTGTCTCTATGATTTGTTTCCTCTTCAAGTAGCCCTCACAGACTGTCGAAAAGCACTTCATTGAAGGGGCATACAAGCTTCCAAGAAATAACGAGTTTCCGAAATACCAGCAAATATTTTTTCACCCAATCTTGATGATACTTGGTGGTAATGATCGGTACACAAATCCCACTTTAATCAACAAATTTTGTTCTTCTAGGTTGAAGCTTTCGTTTGGAGTAGCAGGTTATATTTATAGGTTTCCCTCTGTGCTCTCCTATATAGATAGCTGAATTTGGAACTCTAAATAGAACATGGTTTGTAGTAGCTCTTTGAAACCTTTCAAAAAAATTAGTTCTCAGTATTGTCTCTATGATTTGTTTCTCTTCATGTAGCCCTAAGGATAGACTGTGGAAAAGCACTTTCTTTGAAAGGAGTTGCCAAGCTTCCAAGAAATTACGAGTTAGGAAATACCAGCAAATACTTTTGCACCAAATCTTGACGATACGTGGTGGTGATTACAAGTACACAAATCCCGCTTGGCTCACCAATTTTGTTCTTCTAGGGTGAAGTGTTCGTTTACAGTAGCAGTTTTTATTTTTAGGTTTCACTTTGTTCTCTCTAATATAGATAGAAGAATTTGGAACTCTAAATCCAACATGGTTTGTAGTAGCTTTTTGAAACTGACAAAATAAAGTAAGTTCTCAGTTTTTTCTCTAAGGATTGTTTCCTCTTCAAGGAGCCCTAGGCACAGACTGTGGAAAAGCACTTTCATTTTGAGGTGTGGCCAAGCTTCTAAGAAATAACGAGTTTCCGAAATACCAGCAAATATTTTTTCACCCAATCTGCAGGATACGTGGAGTATTGAGTCAGTACAACAATCCCACTTGGCTCACCAAATTTTGTTCTTCTAGGTTGAAGCGTTCATCTACAGTAGCAGTTTTTATATTTAGGTTTCACTCTGTTCTCTTCTATATAGATAGATGAATTTGGAACTCTAAATCCAACATGGTTTGTAGTAGCTCATTGAAACTTGAAAAATAAAGGACTTCTCCGTTTTGTCTCTATTATTTGTTTTCTCTTCAACTAGCCCTAAACAGAGAGTGTGGAAAGCACTTTCATTGAAAGGGGTTGCCAAGCTTCCAATAAATGACGAGTTTCTGAAATTCCAGCAAATATTTTTTCACCCAATCTTGATGATACGTGGTTGTAATGACAATTACACAAATCCACATGGCTCAACAAATTTTGTTCTTCTAGGTTAAAGCGTTCATTTACAGTAGCAGTTTTTATTTTTAGGTTTCACTTTGTTCTCTCCTATATAGATAGATGAATTTGAAACACTATATCCAACATGGTTTGTAGTAGCTCTTTGAAACGTGACAAAATAAAGTAGTTCTCCGTTTTGTCTATATGGTTTGTTCCTCTTCAAGTAGCCCTAGGCACAGAATGGGGAAAGCACTTGCATTGAGAGGGTTTGCCAAACTTCTAAGAAATAACGAGTTTCCAAAAACAGCAAATATTTTTTCACCTAATCTTGATGATACTTGGTGGTAATGACAAGTACACAAATCCCACATGGCTCACCAAATTTTGTTCTTCTGGGTTGAAGCGTTCGTTTACAGTAGCAATTTTTATTTTTAGGTTTCACTCTGTTCTCTCTTATATTGATAGATGAATTTGGAACTCTAAATCCAACATGGTTTGTAGTAGCTCTTTGAAACGTGACAGAATAAAGTAGTTCTCAATTTTGTCTCTATGGTTTGGTTCCTCTTCAAGTAGCCCTAGACACAGACTGTGAAAAAGCACTTTAATTGAGAGGGGTTGCCAAGCTAATAAGAAATAAGGAGTTTCCAAAACCAGCAAATATTTTTTCACCCAATCTTGATGATACTTGGTTGTAATGATCGGTACAGAATCCCCACTTGGCTCACAAATTTTGTCCTTCTGGGTTGAATCGGTTCTACAGTAGCAGTTTTTATACTTAGGCTTCACTCTGTTCTCTTCTATATAGATAGATGAATTTGGAACTCTAAATCCAACATGGTTTGTAGTAGCTCTTTCAAAATTGACAAAATAAAATAGTTCTCAGTATTGTCTCTATTGTTTGTTTCCTCTTCAAGTAGTCCAGGGACAGACTGTGGAAAAGCACTTTCATTGAAAGGGGTTGCAAGCTTCCAAGAAATAACGAGTTACCGAAATACAAAGAAATATTTTTTCACAAAATCTTGATGATACTTGGTGGGAATGAATCACTACACAAATCCCACTTGACTCACCAAATTTTGACACTTCTAGATTGAAGCATTTGTTTACAGTAGCAGTTCATATTTTAGGTTTCTCTCTGTTCTCTCCTATGTAGATAGATTGAAATTGGAACTCTAAATCCAACATGGTTTGCAGTAATCTCTTTCATACTTGACAAAATAAAGGAGTTCTTAGTTTTGTCTCTATGGTTTGTTTCCTCTTCAAGTTGCCCTAGGCACAGACTGTGGAAAAGCACTTTCATTGAGAGGGGTTGCCAAGCTTCTAAGGAAATAACGATATTCAGAAATACCAGCAAATATTTTTTTTCCAATCTTGATGATACTTGGTGGTAATGATCGGTACAGAAATCCCACTTGGTTCACCAATTTGTTCTTCTATGTTGAAGCGTTCATCTACAGTAGCAGTTTTTATATTATGTTTTCCGACTGTTCTCTTCTATATACATAGATGAATTTGGAACTCTAAATCCAACATGGTATGTAGTAGCTCTTTGAAACTTGACAAAATAAAGGAGTTCTCAGTTTTGTCTCTCTTGTTTGTTTCCTCTTCAAGTAGCCGTAGGCACAGACTGTGGAAAAGCACTTTCATTGAGGGTTTGCCAAGCTTCTAAGAAATAACGAGTTTCTGAAATACCAGCAAATTTTTCACCAAATCTTGATGATACTTGGTGGTAAAAGATCGGTACAGAAATCCCACTTGACTCACCAAAAATGGTTCCTCTATTTTGAAGCGTTGTTTACAGTAGCAGTCTATATTTTTAGGGTTTCCCTCCATTCTCTCCTATATGATAGCTTAATTTGGAACTCTACATCCAACATGGTTTGTAGTAGCTCTTTGAAACTTGAAAAAATAAAGGCGTTCTCAGTATTGTCTCTATGGTTTGTTTCCTCTTCAAGTAGCCCCTAGGTACAGACTGTGGAAAAGCACTTTCATTGAGAGGGTTGCAAAGCTTCTAAGAAATAAAGGGTTTCCGAATTACCAGCAAATATTTCTTCAGTCCAACTTGATGATTACATGGTGGTAATATTCAGTACACCATCCCACTTGACTCACCACGTTTTGTTCTTCGAGGTTGAAGTGTTGTTTACATTAGCAGTTTATATTTTTAGGTTTTCCTCTGTTCTCTCCTATATAGATAGATTAATTTGGAACTTAAATCCAACATGGTTTGTAGTAGCTCTTTGAAACTTGGCAAAATATAGTAGTTCTCAGTGTTGTCTCTATGGTTTGTTTCCTCTTCAATAGCCCTAGGCACAGACTGTGGAAAAGCACTTTCATTGAAAGGGGTTGCCAAGCTTCTAAGAAATAATGAGTTTTCGAAATACCAGCAAATATTTTTTCACCCAATCTTGATGATACTTGGTGGTAATGATCGGTACAGAAATTCCACTTGACTGACCAAATTTTGTTCTTCTAGTTTAAAGCGTTCGTTTACAGTAGCAGTTAATATTTTAGTTTCCTCTGTTCTATCCTACATAGATAGCTGAATTTTGATCTCTAAATCTTAACAAGGTTTGTACTAGCTCTTTGAAACTTGAGAAAATAAAGTAGTTCTCAGTTTTGTATCCATGATTTGTTTCCTCTTCAAGTAGCACTAGGCACAGACTGTGGAAAAGCACTTTTATTGAGAGGGTTGCCAAGCTTCTAAAAATTAACGAGTTTCCCAATACCAGCATTATTTTTTCACCAATCTTGATGATACTTGGTGGTAAAGATCGGTACAGAAATCCCACTTGACTCACCAAAAATGGTTCCTCTATTTTGAAGCGTTCGTTTACAGTAGCAGTCTATATTTTTTAGGTTCCCTCCATTCTCTCCTATATAGATAGCTTAATTTGGAACTCTACATCCAACATGGTTTGTAGTAGCTCTTTGAAACTTGACAAAATAAAGGCGTTCTCAGTAATTGTCTCTATGGTTTGTTTCCTCTTCAAGTAGCCCTAGGCACAGACTGTGGAAAAGCACTTTCATTGAGAGGGGTTGCCCAAGCTTCTAAGAAATAAAGAGTTTCCGAATTACCAGCAAATATTTCTTCAGTCCAACTTTGATGATACATGGTGGTAATATTCAGTACACCAATCCCACTTGACTCACCACGTTTTGGTCTTCGAGTTTGAAGTGTTCGTTTACATTAGCAGTTTATATTTTTAGGTTTTCCTCTGTTCTCTCTATATAGATAGATTAATTTGGAACTCTAAATCCAACATGGTTTGTAGTAGCTCTTGAAACTTGGCAAAATAAAGTAGTTCTCAGTGTTGTCTCTATGGTTTGTTTCCTCTTCAATAGCCCTAGGCACAGACTGTGGAAGAAAGCACTTTCATTGAAAGGGGTTGCAAGCTTCTAAGAAATAATGAGTTTTCGAAATACCAGCAAATATTTTTTCACCCAATCTTGATGATACTTGGTGGTAATGATCGGTACAGAAATCCACTTGACTGACCAAATTTTGTTCTCTAGTTTAAAGCGTTCGTTTACAGTAGCAGTTAATATTTTTAGGTTTCCCTCTGTTCTATCCTACATAGATAGCTGAATTTTGATCTCTAAATCTAACAAGGTTTTTACTAGCTCTTTGAAACTTGAGAAAATAAAGTAGTTCTCAGTTTGTATCCATGATTTGTTTCCTCTTCAAGTAGCACTAGGCACAGACTGTGGAAAAGCACTTTTATTGAGAGGGGTTGCCAAGCTTCTAAAAATTAACGAGTTTCGCAAATACAAGCAAATATTTTTTCACCCAATCTTGATGATACTTGGAGGTAACGATCAGTACACAAAACGCACTTGGCTAACCAAATTGTGTTCTTCTAGGTTGAAGCATTCTTCTACAGTGCAGTATTTGTATGTAGGTTTCACTCTGTTCTCTCCTATATAGATAGATGAATTTGGAACTCTAAATCCAACATGGATTGTATTAGCTTTTGGGAAACTTGAGAAAATAAAAAAGTTCTCAGTTTTGTCTCTATGGTTTGTTTTCTCTTCAAGTAGCCTAGGACAGACTGTGGAAAAGCACTTTCATTGAGAGGGGTTGCCGAGCTTCTAAAATTTACGAGTTTTAAAAATACCAGTACTATTTTTTCACCCAATTCTTTGATGATACTGGTGTTAAAGATCAGTACACAAATCCCACTTGGCTCAACAAATTTTGTTTCTCCTAGGTTGAACCGTTCGTCTACCGTAGCAGTTTTTATACTTAGTTTCACTCTGTTCTCTCCTATATAGATAGATGAATTTGTAACTCTAAATCCAACAGGTTTGTAGTAGCTCTTTCATACTTGACAAAATAAAGGAGTTCTCATTTTTTTCTCTATTGTTTCTTTCCTCTTCAAGTAGCGCTAGGCACAGACTTTTGAAAAGCACTTTCATTGAGAGTGGTTGCCAACTTCCAAGAAATTACCAGTTTCCGAAATTCCAGCAATATTTTTTTCACCCAATCTTGATGATAGGTGGTGGTAATGACAAGTACACAAATCCACTTGGCTCACCAAATTTTGTTTTCTAGTTTGAAGCGTTCTTTTACAGTAGCAGTTTATATTTTTAGGTTTCCTCTGTTATCTCCAATATAGATAGCTGAATTAGGAACACTAAAATCCAACATAGTTTGTAGTATCTCTTTGAAACTTAAAAAAAATAAAGGAGTTCTCAGTTTTGTCTCTATGGTTTGTTTCCTCTTCAACTAGCCCTAGGCACAGACTTTGGAAAAGCAATTTCATTGAGAGGGTTGGCAAAGCTTCTAAGAATTAACGAGTTTCCAAATACCAGCAAATATTTTCATCCAATCTTGATGATACTTAGTGGTAATGATCACTACACAAATCCCACTTGGCTCACCAAATTTTATTCTTCTAGGTTGAAGCGTTCTTCTACTGTAGCAGTTTTTATATTTAGGTTTCACTCTGTTCTCTCCTATATAGATAGATGAATTTGGAACTCTAAAATACAACATGGATTGTAATTAGCTTTTGGAACTTGAGAAAATAAAAAAGTTCTCAGTTTTGTCTCTATGGTTTGTTTCCTCTTCAAGTAGCCCTAGGCACAGACTGTGCAAAAGCACTTTCATTGAGAGGGGTTGCCAAGCTTCTAAAAATTAACGAGTTTTAGAAATACCAGTAACTATTTTTTCACCCAATCTTGATGATACTTGGTGTTAAAGATCAGTACACAAATCCCACTTTGGCTCACCAAATTTTGTTCTCCTAGGTTGAACCGTTCGTCTACCGTAGCAGTTTTTATACTTAGTTTTCACTCTGTTCTCTCCTATATATATAGATGAATTTGGAACTCTAAATCAACATGGTTTGTATTAGCTCTTTCAAATTGACAAAATAAAGGAGTTCTCATTTTTTTCTCTATTGTTTCTTTCCTCTTCAAGTAGCGCTAGGCACAGACTTTTGAAAAGCACTTTCATTGAAACGGATTGCCAAGCTTCCAAGAAATTACGAGTTTCCGAAATACCAGGAAATATTTTTTCACCCAATCTTGAGATAGTGGTGGTAATGAAAAGTACACAAATCCCACTTGGGCTCACCAAATTTTGTTCTTCTACTTTGAAGCGTTCGTTTACAGTAGCAGTTTATATTTTTAGGTTTCGCTCTGTTATCTCCAATATAGATAGCTGAATTTGGAACACTAAATCCAACATGGTTTGTAGTAGCTCTTTGAAACTTGACCAAAAAATTGTAGTTCTCAGTTTTGTCTCTATGATTTGTTTCCTCTTCAAGTTACCCTAAGCAGAGACTGTGGAAAAGCACTTTCATTGAAAGGAGTTGCCAAGCTTCCACGAAATGCGAGTTTCTGAAATACCAGCAAATACTTTTTCACCAAATCTTGATGATACGTGGTGGTATTGACAGGTACCAAATCCTCTTGGATCACAAAATTTCTATCTTCTAGGTTGAAGCGTTCGTTTACAGTAGCAGTTTTTATTTTTTTGTTTCTCTTTGTTCTCTCCGAAATATAGATAGATGAATTTGGAACTGTAAATCCAACATGGTTTGTAGTACCTCTTTTGAAACTTGAAAAATAAAGTAGTTCTCCGTTTTTGGCTCTATGGTTTGTTTCCTCTTCAAGTTGCCCTAGGCACAGACTGTGGAAAGCACTTTCATTGAGAGGGGTGCCAACTTCTAAGAAATGACGAGATTCCAAAATACCAGCAAATATTTGTTCACCCAATCTTGATGATACTTGGTTTTAAAGATCAGGACACAAATCCCACTTGGCTCAACAATTTTTTTCTCCTATGTTGAAGCGTTTGTCTACAGTAGCAATTTTTATATGTAGGTTTCACTCTGTTCTCTCCTATATAGATGGATGAATTTGTAACTCTAAATCCAACTGGTTTGTATTAGCTCTTTGAAACTTGACAGAATAAAGGAGTTCTCAGGTTTGTATCTATGGTTTGTTTCCTCTTCAAGTAGCCCTAGGCACAAGACTGTGGAAAAGCACTTTCATTGAGAGTGGTTCCAACTTCGAAGAAATAACGAGTTTCGAAAATACCAGAAAATATTTTTTCACCCAATCTTGATGATACTTGGTGTAATGACCAGTACACCATTCCACTTGGGCTCACCAAATTTGGTTCTTCTAGGTTGAAGCATTCGTCTACACTAGCAGTTTTTATATTTAGGTTTCCACTCTGTTCTCTCCTATATAGATAGATGAATTGGAACTCTAAATCAACACGGTTTAGTATGCTTCTTGAAACTTGACAAAAGAAATTAGTTTTCAGTTTTGTTTCTATGTTTTGTTTCCTCTTCAAGTAGCCCTTGGCACAGACTGTGGAAAAGCACTTTCATTTGAAAGGGGTTGCCAAGCTTATAAGAAATAACGAGTTTCCGAAATACCAGCAAATATTTTATCACCCAATCTTGATGATGCTTGTTGGTAATGATCGGTGAACAATCCACTGGGCTCACCAAAATTTTTGTTCTTCTAGGTTGAAGCGTTTGTTTACAGTAGCAGTTTTTATTTTTAGGTTTCAGTCTGTTCTCGTATATAGATAGATGAATCTGAAACTCTAAATCCAACATGGATATGTAGTAGCTTTTGGAAACTTGACAAAATAAAGGAGTTCTCAGTTTTGTCTCTAGGGTTTGTTTCCTCTTCAAGTAGCCCTAGGCACAGACTGTGGAAAGCACGTTCATTGAGAGGGTTGCCAATCCTTCCAAGACATTACGAGTTTCCGAAATACCAGCAAATACTTTTTCACCCTATCTTGATGATAAGTGGTGGTAATGACAAGTACACAAATCCCACTTGGCTCACCAAATTTTTGTTCTTCTAGTTGAAGAGTTCGTTTACAGTAGCAGTTTTTTATTTTTAGGTTTCATCTGTCTCTTTCAATATAGATACATGAATTTGGAACTCTAAATCCAACAGGTTTGTAGTAACTCTTTTGAAACTTTACAAAATATAGGAGTTTCTCCAATTTTGTCTCAATGGTTTGTTTGCTCTTCAGTAGCCCTAGGCACAGACTGTGGAAAAGCACTTTCATTGAGAGGGGTTGCCAAGTTTCTAAGAAATAACGAGTTTCCAAATCCAGCAAATATTTTTTCACCCAATCTTGATGATACTTGGTGGTAATGATCAGTACACCAATCCCACATGGGCTCAACAAATTTTGTTCTTCTAGGTTGAAGCGTTCGTCTACAGTAGCAGTTTATAATTTAGGTTTCACTCTGTTCTCTTCTATATAGATACATGAATTTGGAACTCTAAATCCCAACATGGATTTGTAGTAACTCTTTGAAACTTTACAAAATAAAGGAGTTCTCAGTCTTGTCTCTATGGTTTGTTTCTCTTCAAGTAGCCTAGGCCCAGACTGTGGAAAGCACTTTCATATAAAGGGGTTTCCAGGGCTTCCAAGAAATAACGATTTTCCGAAAACCAACAAATATTTTTTCTTCCCAATCTTGATTTTACTTTGTGGTAATGATCGGTACACAAATCCAACTTGACTCACCAAATTTTGTTCTTTCTTTAGGTGGAAGCGTTCATTTACAGTAGCAATTTTTATTTTAGTTTCACTCTGTTCTCTCTTATATTGATAGATGAATTTGGAACAATAAAATCCAACATGGTTTGGTAGTAGCGCTTTGAAAATTGACAAAATAAAGGAGTTCTCAGTTTTGTCTCTATGAGTTGTTTCGTCTTCAAGTAGCCCTAGGCACAGACTTTGGAAAATCACTTTCATTGAAAGGGGTTGCCAAGCTTCCAAGAAATAACGAGTTTCCGAAATACCAGCAAATATTTTTTCACCCAATGTTGATGATACTTGGTGGTAATGACAAGTACACAAATCCCACTTTGGCTCACCAAATATTGTTCTTCTGGGTTGAAGCGTTCTTTACAGTAGCAATTTTATTTTTAGGTTTCACTCTGTTGTCTCTTATATTGATAGCGATTTGGAACAATAAATCCAACATGGTTTGTAGTAGCTCTTGAAAATTGACAAAATAAAATAGTTCTCAGTTTTGTCTCTATGGTTTGTTACCTCTTCAAGTAGCCTAGGCACAGACTGTGGAAAAGCAATTTCATTGAGAGGGGTTGCCAAGCTTCTAAGAAAATAGTTTCCGTAATATCAGCAAAATATCATTTTACCAATCTTGATGATACTTGGTTGTAATGATCGGTACAGAAATCCCACTTGCCTACCAAATATTTGTTCTTCTACGTTGAAGCGTTCGTATACAGTAGCAGTTTTTATATTTACATTTCTCTCTCTTCTCTTCTATGTAGATAGATAAATTTGGAACTCTAAATCCAACATGGTTTGTAGTAGCTCTTTGAAACTGACAAAATAAAGGAAGTTCCCAGTCTTGTCTCTATAGTTTGTTTCCTCTTCAAGTAGCCCTAGGCACAGACTGTGGAAAAGCCACTTTCATTGAAAGGGGTTGCCAAGCTTCCAAGAAATAACGAGTTTCCGAAATACCAGCAAATATTTTTTCTCCCAATCTTGATTGATACTTGGTGGTAATGACAAGTATACAAATCCCACTTGCTCACCAAAATTTTGTTCTTCTAGGTTGAAGCGATCGTTTACAGAAGCAATTTTCATTTTGAGGTTTCACTCTGTTCTGTCTATATTGATAGATGAAATTGGAACTCTAAATCCAACATGGTATGTAGTAGCTCTTTGAAACTTGACAAAATAAAGGGAGTTCTCAGTTTTGTCTCTCTTGTTTGTTTCCTCTTCATGTAGCCGTAGGCACAGACTGTGGAAAAGCTTTCATTGAGAGGGTTTGCCAAGCTTCTAAGAAATAACGAGTTTCTGAAATACCAGCAAATATTTTTTCACCAATCTTGATGATACTTGGTGGTAAAGATCGGTACAGAAATCCCACTTGACTCACCAAAAATGGTTCCTCTATTTGAAGAGTTCGTTTACAGTAGCAGTCTATATTTTTAGGTTTCCCTCCATTCTCTCCTATATAGATAGCTTAATTTGGAACTCTACATCCAACATGGGTTTGTAGTAGCTCTTTGAAACTTGACAAAATAAAGGCATTCTCAGTATTGTCTCTATGGTTTGTTTCCTCTTCAAGTAGCCCTAGGCACAGACTGTGAAAAGCACTTTCATTGAGAGGGGTTGCAAAGCTTCTAAGAAATAAAGGGTTTCCGAATTACCAGCAAATATTTTCTTCAGTCCAACTTGATGATACATGGTGGTAATATTCAGTACACCAATCCCACTTGACTCACCACGTTTTGTTCTTCGAGGTTGAAGTGTTCGTTTACATTAGCAGTTTATATTTTTGTTTTCCTCTGTTCTCTCCTATATAGATAGATTAATTTGGACTCTAAATCCAAACATGGTTTGTAGTAGCTCTTTGAAACTTGGCAAAATATAGTGTTCTCAGTGTTGTCTCTATGGTTTGTTTCCTCTTCAATAGCCCCTAGGCACAGACTGTGGAAAAGCACTTTCATTGAAAGGGTTGCCAAGCTTCTAAGAAATAATGAGTTTTCGAAATACCAGCAAATATTTTTTCACCCAATTCTTGAAGATACTTTGGTGGTAATGATCGGTACAGAAATTCACTTGACTGACCAAATTTTGTTCTTCTAGTTTAAAGCGTTCGTTTACAGTAGCAGTTAATATTTTTAGGTTTCCCTCTGTTCTATCCTACAATAGATAGCTGAATTTTGATCTCTAAATCTAACAAGGTTGGTACTAGCTCTTTGAAACTTGAGAAATAAAGTAGTTCTCAGTTTTGTATCCATGATTTGTTTCCTCTTCAAGTAGCACTAGGCACAGACTGTGGAAAAGCACTTTTATTGAGAGGGGTTGCCAGCTTCTAAAAATTAACGAGTTTCCCAAATATCCCAGCATATATTTTTCACCCAATCTTGATGATATTGGTGGTAAAGATTGGTACAGAAATCCCATTTGACTCACCAAAAATGGTTCCTCTATTTTGAAGCGTTCGTTTACAGTAGCAGTCTATATTTTTAGGTTTCCCTCCATTCTCTCCTATATAGATAGCTTAATTTGGAACTCTACATCCAACATGGTTTGTAGTAGCTCTTTGAAACTTGACAAAATAAAAGGCGTTCTCAGTATTGTCTCTATGGTTTGTTTCCTCTTCAAGTAGCGCTAGGCACAGACTGTGGAAAAGCACTTTCATTTGGAGGGTTGCCAAGCTTCTAAGAAATAAAGAGTTTCCGAATTACCAGCAAATATTTCTTTCAGTCCAACTTGATGAATACATGGTGGTAATATTCAGTACACCAATCCCACTTGACTCACCACGTTTTGTTCTTCGAGGTTGAAGTGTTCGTTTACATTAGCAGTTTATATTTTTAGGTTTTCCTCTGTTCTCTCCTATATAGATAGATTAATTTGGAACTCTAAATCCAACATGGTTTGTAGTAGCTCTTTGAAACTTGGCAAAATATAGTAGTTCTCAGTGTTGTCTCTATGGTTTGTTTCCTCTTCAATAGGCCCTAGGCACAGGACTGTGGAAAAGCACTTTCATTGAAAGGGTTGCCAAGCTTCTAAGAAATAATGAGTTTTCGAAATACCAGCAAATATTTTTTCACCCAATCTTGATGATACTTGGGTGGTAATGATCGGTACAGAAATTCCACTTGACTGACCAAATTTTGTTCTTCTAGTTTAAAGCGTTCGTTTACAGTAGCAGTTAATATTTTTAGGTTTCCCTCTGTTCTATCCTAGATAGATAGCTAATTTGATCTCTAAATCTAACAAGTTTTGTACTAGCTCTTTGAAACTTGAGAAAATAAAGTAGTTCTCAGTTTTGTATCCATGATTTGTTTCCTCTTCAAGTAGCACTAGGCACAGACTGTGGAAAAGCACTTTTATTGAGAGGGGTTGCCAAGCTTCTAAAAATTAACGAGTTTCCCAAATACAAGCAAATATTTTTTCACCCAATCTTGATGATACTTGGTGGTAACGATCAGTACACAAAACGCACTTGGCTCACCAAATTGTGTTCTTCTAGGTTGAAGCGTTCTTCTACAGTAGCAGTATTTGTATGTAGGTTTCACTCTGTTCCTCCTATATAGATAGATGAATTTGGAACTCTAAATCCAACATGGATTGTATTAGCTTTTGGAAACTTGAGAAAATAAAAAAGTTCTCAGTTTTGTCTCTATGGTTTGTTTCCTCTTCAAGTAGCCCTAGGCACAGACTGTGGAAAAGCACTTTCATTGAGAGGGGTTGCCAAGCTTCTAAAATTTAACGAGTTTTAGAAATACCAGTAACTATTTTTTCACCCAATTCTTGATGATACTTGGTGTTAAAGATTCAGTACACAAATCCCACTTGGCTCAACAAATTTTGTTCTCCTAGGTTGAACTGTTCGTCTACCGTAGCAGTTTTTATACTTAGGTTTCACTCTGTTCTCTCCTATATAGATAGATGGATTTGTAACTCTAAATCCAACATGGTTTGTAGTAGCTCTTTGAAACTTGGCAAAATATAGTAGTTCTCAGTGTTGTCTCTATGGTTTGTTACCTTCTTAAAGTAGCCCTAGGCACAGACTGTGGAAAAGGCAATTTCATTGAGAGGGGTTGCCAAGCTTCTAAGAAATAACTAGTTTCCGAAATATCAGCAAATATCATTTTACCCAATCTTGATGATACTTGGTTGTAATGATCGGTACAGAAATCCCACTTGGCTCACCAAATTTTGTTCTTCTACGTGAAGCGTTCGTATACAGTAGCAGTTTTTATATTTACATTTCTCTCTCTTCTCTTCTAGGTAGATAGATAAATTTGGAACTCTAAATCCAACATGGTTTGTAGTAGCTCTTTGAAACTGACAAAATAAAAGGAGTTCCCAGTCTTGTCTCTATAGTTTGTTTCCTCTTCAAGTAGCCCTAGGCACAGACTGGGAAAAGCACTTTCATTGAAAGGGGTTTCCAAGCTCCAAGAAATAACGAGTTTCCGAAATACCAGCAAATGTTTTTTCTCCCAATCTTGATGATACTTGGTGGTAATGACAAGTATACAAATCCACTTGGCTCACCAAATTTTGTTCTTCTAGGTTGAAGCGTTCGTTTACAGAAGCAATTTTCATTTTGAGGTTTCACTCTGTTCTGTCTTATATTGATAGATGAATTTGGATTGGAAAACTCTAAATCCAACATGGTATGTAGTAGCTCTTTGAAACTTGACAAAATAAAGGAGTTCTCAGTTTTGTCTCTCTTGTTTGTTTCCTCTTCAAGTAGCCGTAGGCACAGACTGTGGAAAAGCACTTTCATTGAGAGGGTTTGCCAAGCTTCTAAGAATAACGAGTTTCTGAAATACCAGCAAATATTTTTTCACCCAATCTGATGATACTTGGTGGTAAAGATCGGTACAGAAATCCCACTTGACTCACCAAAAATGGTTCCTCTATTTTGAAGCGTTCGTTTACAGTAGCAGTCTATATTTTTAGGTTTCCTCCATTCTCTCCTATATAGATAGCTTAATTTGGAACTCTACATCCAACATGGTTTGTAGTAGCTCTTTGAAACTTGACAAAATAAAGGCGTTCTCAGTATTGTCTCTATGGTTTGTTTCCTCTTCAAGTAGCCCTAGGCACAGACTGTGGAAACGCACTTCATTGAGAGGGGTTGCAAAGCTTCTAAGAAATAAAGGGTTTCCGAATTACCAGCAAATATTTCTTCAGTCCAACTTGATGATACATGGTGGTAATATTCAGTACACCAATCCCACTTGACTCACCACGTTTTGTTCTTCGAGGTTGAAGTGTTCGTTTACATTAGCAGTTTATATTTTTAGGTTTCCTCTGATCTCTCCTATATAGATAGATTAATTTGGAACTCTAAATCCAACATGGTTTGTAGTAGCTCTTTGAAACTTGGCAAAATATAGTAGTTCTCAGTGTTGTCTCTATGGTTTGTTTCCTCTTCAATAGCCCTAGGCACAGACTGTGGAAAAGCACTTTCATTGAAAGGGGTTGCCAGCTTCTAAGAAATAATGAGTTTTCGAAATTACCAGCAAATATTTTTTCACCCAATCTTGATGATACTTGGTGGTAATGATCGGTACAGAAATTCCACTTGACTGACCAAATTTTGTTCTTCTAGTTTAAAGCGTTCGTTTACAGTAGCAGTTAATATTTTTAGTTTCCCTCTGTTCTATCCTACATAGATAGCTGAATTTTGATCTCTAAATCTAACAAGGTTTGTACTAGCTCTGTTGAAACTTGAGAAAATAAAGTAGTTCTCAGTTTTGTATCCATGATTTGTTTCCTCTTCAAGTAGCACTAGGCACAGACTGTGGAAAAGCACTTTTATTGAGAGGGGTTGCCAAGCTTCTAAAAATTAACGAGTTTCCCAAATACCAGCATATATTTTTTCACCCAATCTTGATGATACTTGGTGGTAAAGATCGGTACAGAAATCCCACTTGACTCACCAAAAATGGTTCCTCTATTTTGAAGCGTTCGTTTACAGTAGCAGTCTATATTTTTAGGTTTCCCTCCATTCTCTCCTATATAGATAGCTTAATTTGGAACTCTACATCCAACATGGTTTGTAGTAGCTCTTTGAAACTGACAAAATAAAGGTGTTCTCAGTATTGTCTCATGGTTTGTTTCCTCTTCAAGTAGCCCTAGGCACAGACTGTGGAAAAGCACTTTCATTGAGAGGGGTTGCCAAGCTTCTAAGAAATAAAGAGTTTCCGAATTACCAGCAAATATTTTTCAGTCCAACTTGATGATACATGGTGGTAATATTCAGTACACCAATCCCACTTGACTCACCACGTTTTGTTCTTCGAGTTTTGATGTGTTCATTTACATTAGCAGTTTTTATTTTTAGGTTTTCCTCTGTTCTCTCCTATATAGATAGATTAATTGGAACTCTAAATCCAACATGGTTTGTAGTAGCTCTTTGAAACTTGGCAAAATAAAGTAGTTCTCAGTGTTGTCTCTATGGTTTGTTTCCTCTTCAATAGCCCTAGGCACAGACTGTGGAAAGCACTTTCATTGAAAGGGGTTGCCAAGCTCTAAGAAATAATGAGTTTTCGAAATACCAGCAAATATTTTTTCACCCAATCTTGATGATACTTGGTGGTAATGATCGGTACAGAAATTCCACTTGACTGACCAAATTTTTGTTCTTCTAGTTTAAAGCGTTCGTTTACAGTAGCAGTTAATATTTTTAGGTTTCCCTCTGTTCTATCCTACATAGATAGCTGAATTTTGATCTCTAAATCTAACAAGGTTTGTACTAGCTCTTTGAAACTTGAGAAAATAAAGTAGTTCTCAGTTTTGTATCCATGATTTGTTTCCTCTTCAAGTAGCACTAGGCACAGACTGTGGAAAAGCACTTTTATTGAGAGGGGTTGCCAAGCTTCTAAAAATAACGAGTTTCGCAAATACAAGCAAATATTTTCTCACCCATCTTGATGAACTTGGAGGTAACGTTCAGTACACAAAACGCACTTGGCTCCCCAAATTGTGTTCTTCTAGGTTGAAGCGTTCTTCTACAGTAGCAGTATTTGTATGTAGGTTTCACTCTGTTCTCTCCTATATAGATAGATGAATTTGGAACTCTAAATCCAACATGGATTGTATTAGCTTTTGGAAACTTGAGAAAATAAAAAAGTTCTCAGTTTTGTCTCCTATGGTTTGTTTCCTCTTCAAGTAGCCCTAGGCACAGACTGTGGAAAAGCACTTTCATTGAGAGGGTTGCCAAGCTTCTAAAATTTAACGAGTTTTAAAAATACAGTAACTATTTTTCACCCAATCTTGATGATACTTGGTGTTAAAGATCAGTACACAAATCCCACTTGGCTCAACAATTTTGTTCTCCTAGGTTGAACCGTTCGTCTACCGTAGCATTTTTATACTTAGGTTTCACTCTGTTCTCTCCTAGATAGATAGATGAATTTGTAACTCTAAATCCAACATGGTTTGTAGTAGCTCTTTCAAACTTGACAAAAATAAAGGAGTTCTCATTTTTTCTCTTATTGTTTCTTTCTCTTCAAGTAGCGCTAGGCACAGACTTTTGAAAAGCACTTTCATTGAGAGTGGTTGCCAACTTCCAAGAAATTACCAGTTTCCGAAATTCCAGCAAATATTTTTTCACCCAATCTTGATGATAGGTGGTGGTAATGACAAGTACAACAAATCCCACTTGGCTCACCAAATTTTGTTCTTCTAGTTTGAAGCGTTCTTTTACAGTAGCAGTTTATATTTTTAGGTTTCCCTCTGTTATCTCCAATAAGATAGCTGAATTTGGAACACTAAATCCAACAATAGTTTGTAGTATCTCTTTGAAACTTAAAAAAATAAAGGAGTTCTCAGTTTTGTCTCTATGGTTTGTTTCCTCTTCAACTAGCCCTAGGCACAGACTTTGGAAAAGCAATTTCATTGAGAGGTTGCAAAGCTTCTAAGAATTAACGAGTTTCCAAAATACCAGCAAATATTTTTTCATCCAATCTTGATGATACTTAGTGGTAATGATCACTACACAAATCCCACTTGGCTCACCAAATTTTATTCTTCTAGGTTGAAAGCGTTCTTCTACTGTAGCAGTTTTTTATATTTAGGTTTCACTCTGTTCTCTCCTATAGATAGATGAATTTGGAACTCTAAATACAACATGGATTGTATTAGCTTTTGGAAACTTGAGAAAATAAAAAAGTTCTCAGTTTTGTCTCTATGGTTTGTTTCCTCTTCAAGTAGCCCTAGGCACAGACGTGCAAAAGCACTTTCATTGAGAGGGGTTGCCAAGCTTCTAAAAATTAACGAGTTTTAGAAATACCAGTAACTATTTTTTCACCCAACTTGATGATACTTGGTGTTAAAGATCAGTACACAAATCCCACTTGGCTCACCAAATTTTGTTCTCCTAGGTTGAACCGTCGTCTACCGTAGCAGTTTTTATACTTAGTTTTCACTCTGTTCTCTCCTATATATATAGATGAATTTGGAACTCTAAATCCAACATGGTTTGTATTAGCTCTTTCAAACTTGACAAAATAAAGGAGTTCTCATTTTTTTCTCTATTGTTTCTTTCCTCTTCAAGTAGCGCTAGGCACAGACTTTTGAAAAGCACTTTCATTGAAACGGATTGCCAAGCTTCCAAGAAATTACGATTTTCCGAAATACCAGGAAATATTTTTTCACCCAATCTTGATGATAGGTGGTGGTAATGACAAGTACACAAAATCCCACTTGGCTCACCAAATTTTGTTCTTCTAGTTTGAAGCAGATCGTTTACAGTAGCAGTTTATATTTTAGGGTTCGCTCTGTTATCTCCAATATAGATAGCTGAATTTGAACACTAAATCCAACATGGTTTGTAGTAGCTCTTTGAAACTTGACCAAAAAAAGTAGTTCTCAGTTTTGTCTCTATGATTTGTTTCCTCTTCAAGTAGCCCTAAGCAGAGACTGTGGAAAAGCACTTTCATTGAAAGGAGTTGCCAAGCTTCCACGAAATTACGAGTTTCCGAAATACCAGCAAATACTTTTTCACCAAATCTTGATGATACGTGGTGGTATTGACAGGTACACAAATCCCTCTTGGATCACCAAATTTGGATCTTCTAGGTTGAAGCGTTCGTTTACAGTAGCAGTTTTTATTTTTTTGTTTCTCTTTGTTCTCTCCGAAATATAGATAGATGAATTTGGAACTGTAAATCCAACATGGTTTGTAGTACCTCTTTGAAACTTGAAAAAATAAAGTAGTTCTCCGTTTTGTCTCTATGGTTTGTTTCCTCTTCAAGTTGCCCTAGGCACAGACTGTGGAAAGCACTTTCATTGAGAGGGGTTGCCAACTTCTAAGAAATGACGAGATTCCAAAATACCAGCAAATATTTTTTCACCCAATCTTGATGATACTTGGTTTTAAAGATCAGGACACAAATCCCACTTGGCTCAACAAATTTTTTCTCCTATGTTGAAGCGTTTGTCTACAGTAGCAATTTTTATATGTAGGTTTCACTCTGTTCTCTCCTATATAGATGGATGAATTTGTAACTCTAAATCCAACATGGTTTGTATTAGCTCTTTGAAACTTGACAGAATAAAGGAGTTCTCAGGTTTGTATCTATGGTTTGTTTCCTCTTCAAGTAGCCCTAGGCACAGACTGTGGAAAAGCACTTTCATTGAGAGTGGTTGCCAACTTCGAAGAAATAACGAGTTTCGAAAATACCAGAAAATATTTTTTCACCCAATCTTGATGATACTTGGTGTAATGATCAGTACACCAATTCCACTTGGCTCACCAAATTTGGTTCTTCTAGGTTGAAGCATTCGTCTACACTAGCAGTTTTTATATTTAGGTTTCACTCTGTTCTCTCCTATATAGATAGATGAATTGGAACTCTAAATCCAACACGGTTTGTAGTAGCTTCTTGAAACTTGACAAAAGAAATTAGTTTTCAGTTTTGTCTCTATGTTTTGTTTCCTCTTCAAGTAGCCCTTGGCACAGACTGTGGAAAAGCACTTTCATTGAAAGGGGTTGCCAAGCTTATAAGAAATAACGAGTTTCCGAAATACCAGCAAATATTTTTTCACCCAATCTTGATGATGCTTGGTGGTAATGATCGGTGAACAAATCCCACTGGGCTCACCAAATTTTGTTCTTCTAGGTTGAAGCGTTTGTTTACAGTAGCAGTTTTTATTTTTAGGTTTCAGTCTGTTCTCGTATATAGATAGATGAATCTGAAACTCTAAATCCAACATGGATTGTAGTAGCTTTTGGAAACTTGACAAAATAAAGGAGTTCTCAGTTTTGTCTCTAGGGTTTGTTTCCTCTTCAAGTAGCCCTAGGCACAGACTGTGGAAAAGCACTTTCATTGAGAGG